>NW_026737495.1:0-39224 GCF_949786415.1 Peromyscus eremicus | reverse complement strand
AGTGAGCTTGCTCAGAACAAAAGAACTGTGCTTCCTACACACGGGCCATATCTAGTTCAACTCTGCTTAGGAAACTGACAAAAGAGTAGCTCCTCTTCATCCGACACACTGTATTTGCTGGGAACAGACGCGAGTGGTATTTGCACTGTGTATGGCAATGGGAGCGCAATAGTGACTTTCCTTACCAGAAAACAACTCTTGTTCGTAGGACCAGAAACTGCATGTGATTCAACTCCATTTAGGACTAGGAAACAAACGCTAGCTCGCCTTACAAGAAACACACTCTGCTTTTGAGAAACAGCACTCTTCTACTCTACTGTGTTTCTTATAGGTCCAGAACAGTGAGCTTGCACAGAACAAAAGAACTGTGCTTCCTACACCCACGGGCCATATCTAGTTCAACTCTGCTTAGGAAACTGACAAGAACAGTAGCTCCTCTTCAGTCCGATACACTGTACTTGCTGGGACCAGACGCGAGAGCTATTTGCACTGTGTACGGCAATGGGGGCACAATAGTGAATTTCCTTACCAGAAAACAACTCTTGTTCGTAGGACCAGAAACTGCATGTTATTCAACTCCATTTAGGAGTGGGAAACAAATCCTAGCTCGCCTTACAAGAAACACACTCTGCTTTTGAGAAAAGAGCACTCTTCTACTCTACTGTGTTTCCTATAGGGCCAGAACAGTGAGCTTGCTCAGAACATATGAACTGTGCTTCCTACACACGGGCCAGATCTAGTTCAACCCTGCTTAGGAAACTGACAAGAATAGTAGCTCCTATTCAGTCCAATACACTGTACTTGCTGGGAACAGTCGCAAGTGCTATTTGCACTGTTTATGGCATTTGGAGGGCAATAGTGACTCTTCTTACCAGAAAACAACTCTTGCTCGTAGGATCAAAAACTGCCTCTGACTCAACTCCATTTAGGACTGGGAAACAAACGCGAGCTCGCCTTACAAGAAACACACTCTGCTTTAGAGAAAAGAGCACTCTTTTACTCAACTGTGTTTCCTATGGGGTCCGAACAGTGAGCTTTCTCAGAACAAAAGATCTGTGCTTCCTACATACACGGCCATAACTAGTTCAATTCTGCTTAGGAACCTGACAAGAACAGTAGATCCTCTTCAGTCCAATACACTGTACTTGCTGCGAACCTGTGCCAGTGCTATTTGCACTGTGTATGGCAATGGGAGCGCAATAGTGACATTCCTTACCAGAAAACAACTCTTGTTCCTAGGACCAGAAACTGCATGTGATTCAACTCCATTTAGAGCTAGGAAACAAACGCTAGCTCGCCTTACAAGAAACACACTCTGCTTTAGAGAAAAGAGCACTCATCTACTCTACTGTGTTTCCTATAGGGCCAGAACAGTGAGCTTGCTCAGAACATAAGAACTGTGCTTCCTACACACACGGGCCATATATAGTTCAACTCTGCTTAGGAAACTGACAAGAACAGTAGCTCCTCTTCAGTCCGATACACTATACTTGCTGGGAACAGACGCCAGTGCTATTTGTCAAGTGTATGGCAATGGCAGCACAATAGTGACTGTTCTTACCATAAAACAACTCTTGCTCTTAGAACCAGAAACTGCATGTGATTCCACTCCATTTAGGACTGGAAAACAAACGCTAGCTCACCTTACAGGAAACACACTCTGCTTTAAGAAAACAGCACTCTTCTACTCTACTCTGTTTCTTATGGGGTCCAAACAGTGAGCATGCTCAGAACAAAAGAACTGTGCTTCCTACACACACGGCCATATCTAGTTCAACTCTGCTTAGGAACCTGACAAGAACAGGAGATCCTCTTCAGTCCAATACACTATACTTGCTGGGAACAGACCCCAGTGCTATTTGTCCTGTGTATGGCAATGGCAGTGCAATAGTGACTCTTCTTACCAGAAAACAACTCTTGCTCGTAGGACCAGAAACTGCATGTGATTCAACTCCATTTAGGACTGGGAAACAAACGCTAGCTCGCCTTACAAGAAACACACTCTGCTTTAGAGAAAAGAGCACTCTTCTACTCTACTGTGTTTCCTATGGGATCCAAACAGTGAGCTTGCTCAGAACAAAAGAACTGTGCTTCCTACACATGGGCCATATCTAGTTCAACTCTGCTTACGAAACTGACAAGAACAGTAGCTCCTATTCAGTCCAATACACTGTACTTGCTGGGAACAGACGCGAATGCTGTTTGCACTGTGCATGGCATTTGGAGCGCAATAGTGACTCTTCTTACCAGAAAACAACTCTTGCTCATAGGACCAAAAACTGCATGTGACTCAACTCCATTTAGGACTGGGAAACAAACACGAGCTCGCCTTACAAGAAACACACTCTGCTTTAGAGAAAAGAGCACTCTTCTACTCTACTGTGTTTCACATAGGGCCAGAACAGTGAGATTCCTCAGAACATAATAACTGTGCTTCCTACACACACGGGCCATATCTACTTCAACTCTGCTTAGGAAACTGACAAGAACAGTAGCTACTCTTCAGTCCGATACACTGTACTTGCTGAGAACAGACGCCAGTGCTATTTGAACTGTGTATGGCAATTGGAGCACAATAGTGACTGTTCTTACCAGAAAACAAATTTGCTCGTGGGACGAGAAACTGCATGTGACTCAACTCCATTTAGGACTGGGAAACAAACTCTAGCTCGCCTTACAAGAAACACACTCTGCTTTTGAGAAAAGAGCACTCTTCTACTCTGCTGTGTTTCCTATAGGATCACAACAGAGAGCTTGCTCAGAACATAAGAACTGTGCTTCCTACACACACGAGCCATATCTAGTTCAACTCTGCTTAGGACACTGACAAGAACAGTAGCTCCTCTTCAGTCCGATACACTGTACTTGCTGGGAACAGACGCCAGTGCTATTTGTACTGTGTATGGCAATGAGAGTGCAATAGTGACTTTCCTACCAGAAAACAACTCTTGCTCGTAGGACCAGAAACTGCATTTGATTCAACTCCATTTAGGACTGGGAAACAAATGCTAGCTCGCCTTACAAGAAACACACTCTGATTTTGAGAAAAGAGCACTCTTCTACTCTACTGTGTTTCCTATAGGGCCAGAACAGTGAGCTTGCTCAGAACAAAAGAACTGTGCTTCCTACACACATGGGCCATATCTAGTTCAACTCTGCTTAGGAAACTGTCAAGAACAGTAGCTCCTCTTCAGTCCAATACACTGTACTTGCTGGGAATAGACGCGAGTGCTATTTGCACTGTGTATGGCAATGGGAGCACAATAGTGACTTTCCTTACCAGAAAACAACTCTTGCTCGTAGGACCAGAAACTGCATGTGATTCAACTCCATTTAGGACTGGGAAACAAACGCTAGCTCGCCTTACAAGAAACACACTCTGCTTTTGAGAAAAGAGCACTCTTCTTATCTACTGTGTTTCCTATGAGGTCCAAACAGTGAGCTTGCTCAGAACAAAAGAACTGTGCTTCCTACACACGGGCCATATCTAGTTCAACTCTGCTTAGGAAACTGTCAAGAACAGTAGCTCCTCTTCATCCGACACACTGTATTTGCTGGGAACAGACGCGAGTGGTATTTGCACTGTGTATGGCAATGGGAGCGCAATAGTGACTTTCCTTACCAGAAAACAACTCTTGTTCGTAGGACCAGAAACTGCATGTGATTCAACTCCATTTAGGACTAGGAAACAAACGCTAGCTCGCCTTACAAGAAACACACTCTGGTTTTGAGAAAAGAGCACTCTTCTACTCTACTGTGTTTCTTATAGGACCAGAACAGTGAGCTTGCACAGAACAAAAGAACTGTGCTTCCTACACCCACGGGCCATATCTAGTTCAACTCTGCTTAGGAAACTGACAAGAACAGTAGCTCCTCTTCAGTCCGATACACTGTACTTGCTGGGACCAGACGCGAGAGCTATTTGCACTGTGTATGGCAATGGGGGCACAATAGTGAATTTCCTTACCAGAAAACAACTCTTGTTCGTAGGACCAGAAACTGCATGTTATTCAACTCCATTTAGGAGTGGGAAACAAATCCTAGCTCGCCTTACAAGAAACACACTCTGCTTTTGAGAAAAGAGCACTCTTCTACTCTACTGTGTTTCCTATAGGGCCAGAACAGTGAGCTTGCTCAGAACATATGAACTGTGCTTCCTACACACGGGCCAGATCTAGTTCAACCCTGCTTAGGAAACTGACAAGAATAGTAGCTCCTATTCAGTCCAATACACTGTACTTGCTGGGAACAGTCGCAAGTGCTATTTGCACTGTTTATGGCATTTGGAGGGCAATAGTGACTCTTCTTACCAGAAAACAACTCTTGCTCGTAGGATCAAAAACTGCCTGTGACTCAACTCCATTTAGGACTGGGAAACAAACGCGAGCTCGCCTTACAAGAAACACACTCTGCTTTAGAGAAAAGAGCACTCTTTTACTCAACTGTGTTTCCTATGGGGTCCGAACAGTGAGCTTTCTCAGAACAAAAGATCTGTGCTTCCTACATACACGGCCATAACTAGTTCAATTCTGCTTAGGAACCTGACAAGAACAGTAGATCCTCTTCAGTCCAATACACTGTACTTGCTGCGAACCTGTGCCAGTGCTATTTGCACTGTGTATGGCAATGGGAGCGCAATAGTGACATTCCTTACCAGAAAACAACTCTTGTTCGTAGGACCAGAAACTGCATGTGATTCAACTCCATTTAGAGCTAGGAAACAAACGCTAGCTCGCCTTACAAGAAACACACTCTGCTTTAGAGAAAAGAGCACTCATCTACTCTACTGTGTTTCCTATAGGGCCAGAACAGTGAGCTTGCTCAGAACATAAGAACTGTGCTTCCTACACACACGGGCCATATATAGTTCAACTCTGCTTAGGAAACTGACAAGAACAGTAGCTCCTCTTCAGTCCGATACACTATACTTGCTGGGAACAGACGCCAGTGCTATTTGTCAAGTGTATGGCAATGGCAGCACAATAGTGACTGTTCTTACCATAAAACAACTCTTGCTCTTAGAACCAGAAACTGCATGTGATTCCACTCCATTTAGGACTGGAAAACAAACGCTAGCTCACCTTACAGGAAACACACTCTGCTTTAAGAAAACAGTACTCTTCTACTCTACTCTGTTTCTTATGGGGTCCAAACAGTGAGCATGCTCAGAACAAAAGAACTGTGCTTCCTACACACACGGCCATATCTAGTTCAACTCTGCTTAGGAACCTGACAAGAACAGGAGATCCTCTTCAGTCCAATACACTATACTTGCTGGGAACAGACCCCAGTGCTATTTGTCCTGTGTATGGCAATGGCAGTGCAATAGTGACTCTTCTTACCAGAAAACAACTCTTGCTCGTAGGACCAGAAACTGCATGTGATTCAACTCCATTTAGGACTGGGAAACAAACGCTAGCTCGCCTTACAAGAAACACACTCTGCTTTTGAGAAAAGAGCACTCTTCTACTCTACTGTGTTTCCTATAGGGCCAGAACAGTGAGCTTGCTCAGAACATAAGAACTGTGCTTCCTACACACACGGGCCATATCTAGTTCAACTCTGCTTAGGAAACTGACAAGAACAGTAGCTCCTCTTCAGTCCGATACACTGTACTTGCTGGGAACAGACGCGAGTGCTATTTGCACTGTGTATGGCAATGGGAGCACAATAGTGACTTTCCTTACCAGAAAACAACTCTTGCTTGTAGGACCAGAAACTGCATGTGATTCAACTCCATTTAGGACTGGGAAACAAACGCTAGCTCGCCTTACAAGAAACACACTCTGCTTTTGAGAAAAGAGCACTCTTCTTATCTACTGTGTTTCCTATGAGGTCCAAAGAGTGAGCTTGCTCAGAACAAAAGAACTGTGCTTCCTACACACGGGCCATATCTAGTTCAACTCTGCTTAGGAAACTGACAAAAGAGTAGCTCCTCTTCATCCGACACACTGTATTTGCTGGGAACAGACGCGAGTGGTATTTGCACTGTGTATGGCAATGGGAGCGCAATAGTGACTTTCCTTACCAGAAAACAACTCTTGTTCGTAGGACCAGAAACTGCATGTGATTCAACTCCATTTAGGACTAGGAAACAAACGCTAGCTCGCCTTACAAGAAACACACTCTGGTTTTGAGAAAAGAGCACTCTTCTACTCTACTGTGTTTCTTATAGGACCAGAACAGTGAGCTTGCACAGAACAAAAGAACTGTGCTTCCTACACCCACGGGCCATATCTAGTTCAACTCTGCTTAGGAAACTGACAAGAACAGTAGCTCCTCTTCAGTCCGATACACTGTACTTGCTGGGACCAGACGCGAGAGCTATTTGCACTGTGTATGGCAATGGGGGCACAATAGTGAATTTCCTTACCAGAAAACAACTCTTGTTCGTAGGACCAGAAACTGCATGTTATTCAACTCCATTTAGGAGTGGGAAACAAATCCTAGCTCGCCTTACAAGAAACACACTCTGCTTTTGAGAAAAGAGCACTCTTCTACTCTACTGTGTTTCCTATAGGGCCAGAACAGTGAGCTTGCTCAGAACATATGAACTGTGCTTCCTACACACGGGCCAGATCTAGTTCAACCCTGCTTAGGAAACTGACAAGAATAGTAGCTCCTATTCAGTCCAATACACTGTACTTGCTGGGAACAGTCGCAAGTGCTATTTGCACTGTTTATGGCATTTGGAGGGCAATAGTGACTCTTCTTACCAGAAAACAACTCTTGCTCGTAGGATCAAAAACTGCCTGTGACTCAACTCCATTTAGGACTGGGAAACAAACGCGAGCTCGCCTTACAAGAAACACACTCTGCTTTAGAGAAAAGAGCACTCTTTTACTCAACTGTGTTTCCTATGGGGTCCGAACAGTGAGCTTTCTCAGAACAAAAGATCTGTGCTTCCTACATACACGGCCATAACTAGTTCAATTCTGCTTAGGAACCTGACAAGAACAGTAGATCCTCTTCAGTCCAATACACTGTACTTGCTGCGAACCTGTGCCAGTGCTATTTGCACTGTGTATGGCAATGGGAGCGCAATAGTGACATTCCTTACCAGAAAACAACTCTTGTTCGTAGGACCAGAAACTGCATGTGATTCAACTCCATTTAGAGCTAGGAAACAAACGCTAGCTCGCCTTACAAGAAACACACTCTGCTTTAGAGAAAAGAGCACTCATCTACTCTACTGTGTTTCCTATAGGGCCAGAACAGTGAGCTTGCTCAGAACATAAGAACTGTGCTTCCTACACACACGGGCCATATATAGTTCAACTCTGCTTAGGAAACTGACAAGAACAGTAGCTCCTCTTCAGTCCGATACACTATACTTGCTGGGAACAGACGCCAGTGCTATTTGTCAAGTGTATGGCAATGGCAGCACAATAGTGACTGTTCTTACCATAAAACAACTCTTGCTCTTAGAACCAGAAACTGCATGTGATTCCACTCCATTTAGGACTGGAAAACAAACGCTAGCTCACCTTACAGGAAACACACTCTGCTTTAAGAAAACAGCACTCTTCTACTCTACTCTGTTTCTTATGGGGTCCAAACAGTGAGCATGCTCAGAACAAAAGAACTGTGCTTCCTACACACACGGCCATATCTAGTTCAACTCTGCTTAGGAACCTGACAAGAACAGGAGATCCTCTTCAGTCCAATACACTATACTTGCTGGGAACAGACCCCAGTGCTATTTGTCCTGTGTATGGCAATGGCAGTGCAATAGTGACTCTTCTTACCAGAAAACAACTCTTGCTCGTAGGACCAGAAACTGCATGTGATTCAACTCCATTTAGGACTGGGAAACAAACGCTAGCTCGCCTTACAAGAAACACACTCTGCTTTAGAGAAAAGAGCACTCTTCTACTCTACTGTGTTTCCTATGGGATCCAAACAGTGAGCTTGCTCAGAACAAAAGAACTGTGCTTCCTACACATGGGCCATATCTAGTTCAACTCTGCTTACGAAACTGACAAGAACAGTAGCTCCTATTCAGTCCAATACACTGTACTTGCTGGGAACAGACGCGAATGCTGTTTGCACTGTGCATGGCATTTGGAGCGCAATAGTGACTCTTCTTACCAGAAAACAACTCTTGCTCATAGGACCAAAAACTGCATGTGACTCAACTCCATTTAGGACTGGGAAACAAACACGAGCTCGCCTTACAAGAAACACACTCTGCTTTAGAGAAAAGAGCACTCTTCTACTCTACTGTGTTTCACATAGGGCCAGAACAGTGAGATTTCTCAGAACATAATAACTGTGCTTCCTACACACACGGGCCATATCTACTTCAACTCTGCTTAGGAAACTGACAAGAACAGTAGCTACTCTTCAGTCCGATACACTGTACTTGCTGAGAACAGACGCCAGTGCTATTTGAACTGTGTATGGCAATTGGAGCACAATAGTGACTCGTCTTACCAGAAAACAAATTTGCTCGTGGGACGAGAAACTGCATGTGACTCAACTCCATTTAGGACTGGGAAACAAACTCTAGCTCGCCTTACAAGAAACACACTCTGCTTTTGAGAAAAGAGCACTCTTCTACTCTGCTGTGTTTCCTATAGGATCACAACAGAGAGCTTGCTCAGAACATAAGAACTGTGCTTCCTACACACACGGGCCATATCTAGTTCAACTCTGCTTAGGACACTGACAAGAACAGTAGCTCCTCTTCAGTCCGATACACTGTACTTGCTGGGAACAGACGCCAGTGCTATTTGTACTGTGTATGGCAATGAGAGTGCAATAGTGACTTTCCTACCAGAAAACAACTCTTGCTCGTAGGACCAGAAACTGCATTTGATTCAACTCCATTTAGGACTGGGAAACAAATGCTAGCTCGCCTTACAAGAAACACACTCTGATTTTGAGAAAAGAGCACTCTTCTACTCTACTGTGTTTCCTATAGGGCCAGAACAGTGAGCTTGCTCAGAACAAAAGAACTGTGCTTCCTACACACACGGGCCATATCTAGTTCAACTCTGCTTAGGAAACTGTCAAGAACAGTAGCTCCTCTTCAGTCCGATACACTGTACTTGCTGGGAATAGACGCGAGTGCTATTTGCACTGTGTATGGCAATGGGAGCACAATAGTGACTTTCCTTACCAGAAAACAACTCTTGCTCGTAGGACCAGAAACTGCATGTGATTCAACTCCATTTAGGAGTGGGAAACAAATCCTAGCTCGCCTTACAAGAAACACACTCTGCTTTGAGAAAAGAACACTCTTCTACTCTACTGTGTTTCCTATGGGGTCCGAAAAGTGAGCTTGCTCAGAACAAAAGAACTGTGCTTCCTACACACACGGCCATATCTAGTTCAATTCTGCTTCGGAACCTGACAAGAACAGTAGATCCTCTTCAGTCCTATACACTGTACTTGCTGGGAACAGACGCCAGTGCTATTTGTCCTGTGTATGGCAATGGCAGCGCAATAGTGACTCTTCTTTCCATAAAACAACTCTTGCTCGTAGGACCAGAAACTGCATGTGATTCAACTCCATTTAGGACTGGGAAACAAATGCTAGCTCGCCTTACATGAAACACACTCTGCTTTTCAGAAAAGAGCACTCTTCTACTCTACTGTGTTTCCTATAGGGCCAGAACAGTGAGCTTGCTCAGAATAAAAGAACTGTGCTTCGTACACATGGGCCATATCTAGTTCAACTCTGCTTAGGAAATTGACAAGAAGAGTAGCTCCTCTTCATCCCATACACTGTATTTGCTGGGAACAGACGCAAGTGATATTTGCAGTGTGTATGGCCTTGGGAGCGCAATAGTGACTCTTCTTACCAGAAAACAACTCTTGCTCATAGGACCAAAAACTGCATGTGACTCAACTCCGTTTCTGACTGGGAAACAAACACTAGCTCGCCTTACAAGAAACACACTCTGCTTTTGAGAAAAGAGCACTCTTCTACTCTACTGTGTTTCCTACAGGGCCAGAAGAGTGAGCTTGCTCAGAACAAAAGAACTGTGTTTCCCACACACGGGCCATATCTAGGTCAACTCTGCTTAGGAAACTGACAAGAACAGTAGCTCCTCTTCAGTCCAATACACTGTACTTGCTGGGAACAGACACGAGTGCTATTTGCATTGTGTAAGGCAATTGGAGCACAATTGTGACTCTTCTTACCAGAAAACAACTCTTGCTCGTAGGACCAAAAACTGCCTGTGACTCAACTCCATTTAGGACTGGGAAACAAACGCGAGCTCGCCTTAAAAGAAACACACTCTGCTTTAGAGAAACGAGCACACTTCTACTCTACTGTGTTTTTTATGGGGTCCAAACAGTGAGCTTGCCCAGAACAAAGGAACTGTGCTTCCTACACACACGGGCCATATCTAGTTCAACTCTGTTTAGGAAACTGACAAGAACAGTAGCACCTATTCAGTCCAATACACTGTACTTGCTGGGAACAGACGCGAGTGCTATTTGCACTGTGTAAGGCAATGGGAGCGCAATAGTGACTTTACTTACCAGAAAACAACTCTTGTTCATAGAACCAGAAATTGCATGTGATTCAACTCCATTTAGTACTGGGAAACAAACGCTAGCTCTCCTTACATGAAACACACTCTGCTTTTCAGAAAAGAGCACTCTTCTACTCTACTGTGTATCCTTTGGGGTCCAAACAGTGAGCTTGCTCAGAACAAAAGAACTGTGCTTCCTACACACACGGGCCATACCTAGTTCAACTCTGCTTACGAAACTGACAAGAACAGGAGCTCCTATTCAGTCCAATACACTGTACTTGCTGGGAACAGACGCGAGTGCTATTTGCACTGTGTATGGCAATGGAAGCGCAATGTGACTTTCCTTACCACAAAACAAATCTTGTTCGTAGGACCAGAAACTGCATGTGATTCAACTCCATTTAGGACTAGGAAACAAACGCTAGGTCGCCCTACAAGAAACACACTCTGCTTTGGACAAAAGAGCACTCATCTACTGTACTGTGTTTCCTATAGGGCCAGAACAGTGAGCTTGCTCTGAACATATGAACTGTGCTTCCTACACACGGGCCATATCTAGTTCAACTCTGCTTAGGAAACTGACAAGAATAGTAGCTCTTCTTCAGTCCGATACACTGTACTGGCTGGGAACAGACGCCAGTGCTATTTGTCCTGTGTATGGCAATGGCAGCGCAATAGTGACTATTCTTACCATAAAAAAACTCTTGCTCATAGGCCCAGAAACTGCATGTGATTCCACTCCATTTAGGACTGGGAAACAAACGCTAGCTCGCCTTACAAGAAACACACTCTGCTTTTGAGAAAAGAGCACTCTTCTTATCTACACTGTTTCCTATGAGGTCCAAACAGTGAGCTTGCTCAGAACAAAAGAACTGTGCTTCCTACACAGGGGCCATATCTAGTTCAACTCTGCTTAGGAAACTGACAAGAAGAGTAGCTCCTCTTCATCCGATACACTGTATTTGCTGGGAACAGACGCGAGTGGTATTTGCACTGTGTATGGCAATGGGAGCGCAATAGTTACTTTCCTTACCAGAAAACAACTCTTGTTCGTAGGACCAGAAACTGCATGTGATTCAACTCCATTTAGGACTAGGAAACAAACGCTAGCTCGCCTTACAAGAAACACACTCTGCTTTTGAGAAAAGAGCACTCTTCTACTTTACTGTGTTTCTTATAGGACCAGAACAGTGAGCTTGCACAGAACAAAAGAACTGTGCTTCCTACACACACGGGCCATATCTAGTTCAACTCTGCTTAGGAAACTGACAAGAAGAGTAGCTCCTCTTCAGTCCGATACACTGTACTTGCTGGGACCAGACGCGAGTGCTATTTGCACTGTGTATGGCAATGCGGGCACAATAGTGATTTTCCTTACCAGAAAACAACTCTTGCTCGTGGGACCAGAAACTGCATGTGATTCAACTCCATTTAGGAGTGGGAAACAAATCCTAGATCGCCTTACAAGAAACACACTCTGCTTTTGAGAAAAGAGCACTCTTCTACTCTACTGTGTTACCTATGGGGTCCAAAAAGTGAGCTTCCTCAGAACAAAAGAACTGTGCTTCATACACACACGGCAATATCTACTTCAATTCTGCTTAGGAACCTGACAAGAACAGTAGATCCTCTTCAGTCCAATACACTGTACTTGCTGGGAACAGACGCCAGTGCTATTTGTCCAGTGTATGGCAATGGCAGCGCAGTAGTGACTCTTCTTTCCATAAAACAACTCTTGCTCGTAGGACCAGAAACTACATGTGATTCAACTCCATTTAGGACTGGGAAACAAATGCTAGCTCGCCTTACAAGAAACACACTCTGCTTTAGAGAAAAGAGCACTCTTCTACTCTACTGTGTTTCCTATAGAGCCAGAACAGTGAGCTTGCTCAGAACAAAAGAACTGTGCTTCCTACACACGGGCCAGATCTAGTTCAACCCTGCTTAGGAAACTGACAAGAACAGTAGCTCCTATTCAGTCCAATACACTGTACTTGCTGGGAACTGTCGCGAGTGCTATTTGCACTGTTTATGGCATTTGGAGCGCAATAGTGACTCTTCTTACCAGAAAACAACTCTTGCTCGTAGGATCAAAAACTGCCTGTGACTCAACTCCATTTAGGACTGGGAAACAAATGCGAGCTCGCCTTACAAGAAACACACTCTGCTTTAGAGAAAAGAGCACTCTTTTTCTCAACTGTGTTTCCTATGGGGTCCGAACAGTGAGCTTTCTCAGAACAAAAGATCTGTGCTTCCTACATACACGGCCATAACTAGTTCAATTCTGCTTAGGAACCTGACAAGAACAGTAGATCCCCTTCAGTCCAATACACTGTACTTGCTGCGAACCTGTGCCAGTGCTATTTGCACTGTGTATGGCAATGGGAGCGCAATAGTGACTTTCCTTACCAGAAAACAACTCTTGTTCGTAGGACCAGAAACTGCGTGTGATTCAACTCCATTTAGAGCTAGGAAACAAACGCTAGCTTGCCTTACAAGAAACACACTCTGCTTTAGAGAAAAGAGCACTCATCTACTCTACTGTGTTTCCTATAGGGCCAGAACAGTGAGCTTGCTCAGAACATAAGAACTGTGCTTCCTACACACACGGGCCATATCTAGTTCAACTCTGCTTAGGAAACTGACAAGAAGAGTAGATCCTCTTCAGTCCGATACACTTTACATCCTGGGAACAGACGCCCGTGCTATTTGCCCTGTGTATGACAATGGGAGCACAATAGTGAATCTTCTTACCAGAAAACAACTCTTGCTCGTGGGACCAGAAACTGCATGTGACTCAACTCCATTTAGGACTGGGAAACAAACTCTAGCTCGCCTTACAAGAAACACACTCTGCTTTTGAGAAAAGAGCACTCTTCTACTCTGCTGTGTTTCCTATAGGACCACAACAGTGAGCTTGCTCAGAACAAAAGAACTGTGCTTCCTACACACACGGGCCATATCTAGTTCAACTCTGCTTAGGAAACAGACAAGAACAGTAGCTTCTATTCAGTCCAATACACTGTACTTGCTGGGAACAGACGCGAGTGCTATTTGCACTGTGTATGGCAATGGGAGCACAATAGTGACTTTCCTTACCAGAAAACAACTCTTGCTCGTAGGACCAGAAACTGCATGTGATTCAACTCCATTTAGGAGTGGGAAACAAATCCTAGCTCGCCTTACAAGAAACACACTCTGCTTTTGAGAAAAGAGCACTCTTCTACTCTACTGTGTTTCATATGGGGTCCGAAAAGTGAGCTTGCTCAGAACAAAAGAACTGTGCTTCATACACACACGGCAATATCTAGTTCAATTCTGCTTAGGAACCTGACAAGAACAGTAGATCCTCTTCAGTCCAATACACTGTACTTGCTGGGAACAGACGCCAGTGCTATTTGTCCAGTGTATGGCAATGGCAGCGCAGTAGTGACTCTTCTTTCCATAAAACAACTCTTGCTCGTAGGACCAGAAAGTACATGTGATTCAACTCCATTTAGGACTGGGAAAAAAATGCTAGCTCGCCTTACAAGAAACACACTCTGCTTTAGAGAAAAGAGCACTCTTCTACTCTACTGTGTTTCCTATAGAGCCAGAACAGTGAGCTTGCTCAGAACAAAAGAACTGTGCTTCCTACACACGGGCCAGATCTAGTTCAACCCTGCTTAGGAAACTGAGAAGAACAGTAGCTCCTCTTCAGTCCAATACACTGTACTTGCTGGGAACATTTGCGAGTGCTATTTGCACTGTTTATGGAATTTGGAGCACAATAGTGACTCTTCTTACCAGAAAACAACTCTTGCTCGTAGGATCAAAAACTGCCTGTGACTCAACTCCATTTAGGACTGGGAAACAAACGCGAGCTCGCCTTACAAGAAACACACTCTGCTTTAGAGAAAAGAGCACTCTTTTACTCAACTGTGTTTCCTATGGGGTCCGAACAGTGAGCTTTCTCAGAACAAAAGATCTGTGCTTCCTACATACACGGCCATAACTAGTTCAATGCTGCTTAGGAACCTGACAAGAACAGTAGATCCCCTTCAGTCCAATACACTGTACTTGCTGCGAACCTGTGCCAGTGCTATTTGCACTGTGTATGGCAATGGGAGCGCAATAGTGACTTTCCTTACCAGAAAACAACTCTTGCTCTTAGGACCAGAAACTGCATGTGATTCCACTCCATTTAGGACTGGGAAACAAACGCTAGCTCGCCTTACAAGAAACACACTCTGCTTTTGAGAAAAGAGCACTCTTCTTATCTACTGTGTTTCCTACGGGGTCTAAACAGTGAGCTTGCTCAGAACAAAAGAACTGTGCTTCGTACACACGGGCCATATCAAGTTCAACTCTGCTTAGGAAACTGACAAGAAGAGTAGCTCCTCTTCATCCGATACACTGTATTTGCTGGGAACAGACGCAAGTGATATTTGCACTGTGTATGGCAATGGGAGCGCAATAGTGACTCTTCTTACCAGAAAACAACTCTTGCTCATAGGACCAAAAACTGCATGTGACTCAACTCCGTTTCTGACTGGGAAACAAACACTAGCTCGCCTTACAAGAAACACACTCTGCTTTTGAGAAAAGAGCACTCTTCTACTCTACTGAGTTTCCTACAGGGTCAGAAGAGTGAGCTTGCTCAGAACAAAAGAACTGTGCTTCCCACACACGGGCCATATCTAGGTCAACTCTGCTTAGGAAACTGAAAAGAACAGTAGCTCCTCTTCAGTCCAATACACTGTACTTGCTGGGAACAGACACGAGTGCTATTTGCATTGTGTAAGGCAATTGGAGCACAATTGTGACTCTTCTTACCAGAAAACAACTCTTGCTCATAGGACCAAAAACTGCCTGTGACTCAACTCCATTTAGGACTGGGAAACAAACGCAAGCTCGCCTTACAAGAAACACACTCTGCTTTAGAGAAACGAGCACACTTCTACTCTACTGTGTTTCGTATGGGGTCCAAACAGTGAGATTGCTCAGAACAAAAGAACTGTGCTTCCTACACACACGGGCCATATCTAGTTCAACTCTGCTTACGAAACTGACAAGAACAGGAGCTCCTATTCAGTCCAATACACTGTACTTGCTGGGAACAGACGCGAGTGCTATTTGCACTGTGTATGGCAATGGAAGCGCAATGTGACTTTCCTTACCACAAAACAAATCTTGTTCGTAGGACCAGAAACTGCATGTGATTCAACTCCATTTAGGACTAGGAAACAAACGCTAGGTCGCCCTACAAGAAACACACTCTGCTTTAGAGAAAAGAGCACTCATCTACTGTACTGTGTTTCCTATAGGGCCAGAACAGTGAGCTTGCTCAGAACATAAGAACTGTGCTTCCTACACACACGGGCCATATCTAGTTCAACTCTGCTTAGGAAACTGACAAGAACAGTAGCTCCTTTTCAGTCCGATACACTGTACTTGCTGGGAACAGACGCGAGTGCTATTTGCACTGTGTATGGCAATGGGAGCGCAAAAGTGACTTTCCTTACAAGAAAACAACTCTTGCTCGTAGGACCAGAAACTGCATGTGATTCAACTCCATTTAGGAATGGGAAACAAATGCTAGCTCGCCTTCCAAGAAACACACTCTGCTTTTGAGAAAAGAGCACTCTTCTACTCTACTGTGTTTCCTATGGGGTCCGAACAGTGAGCCTGCTCAGAACAAAAGAACTGTGCTTCCTACACACACAGCCATATCTAGTTCAGTTCTGCTTAGGTAACTGACAAGAACAGTACCACCTATTCAGTCCAATACAATGTACTTGCTGGGAACAGACGCGAGTGCTATTTGCACTGTGTATGGCAATGGGAGCGCAATGTGACTTTCCTTACCAGAAAACAACTCTTGTTCATAGGACCAGAAACCGCATGGGATTCAACTCCATTTAGGACTAGGATACAAACGCTAGCTCGCCTTACAAGAAACACACTCTGCTTTAGAGAAAAGAGCACTCATCTACTCTACTGTGTTTCTTTTAGGGCCAGAACAGTGAGCTTGCTCTGAACATATGAACTGTGCTTCCTACACACGGGCCATATCTAGTTCAACTCTGCTTAGGAAACTGACAAGAATAGTAGGTCCTCTTCAGTTCGATACACTGTACTTGCTGGGAACAGACGCCAGTGCTATTTGTCCTGTGTATGGCAATGGCAGCGCAATAGTGACTATTCTTACCATAAAACAACTCTTGCTCGTAGGCCCAGAAACTGCATATGATTCCACTCCATTTAGGACTGGGAAACAAACGCTAGCTCGCCTTACAAGAAACACACTCTGCTTTTGAGAAAAGAGCACTCTTCTTATCTACTGTGTTTCCTATGAGGTCCAAACAGTGAGCTTGCTCAGAACAAAAGAACTGTGTTTCCTACACAGGGGCCATATCTAGTTCAACTCTGCTTTGGAAACTGACAAGAAGACTAGCTCCTCTTCATCCGATACACTGTATTTGCTGGGAACAGACGCGAGTGGTATTTGCACTGTGTATGGCAATAGGAGCACAATGTGACTTTCCTTACCAGAAAACAACTCTTGTTCGTAGGACCAGAAACTGCATGTGATTCAACTCCATTTAGGACTAGGAAACAAACGCTAGCTCGCCTTACAAGAAACACACTCTGCTTTTGAGAAAAGAGCACTCTTCTTCTCTACTGTGTTTCTTATAGGACCAGAACAGTGAGCTTGCACAGAACAAAAGAACTGTGCTTCCTACACACACGGGCCATATCTAGTTCAACTCTGCTTAGGAAACTGACAAGAAGAGTAGCTCCTCTTCAGTCCGATACACTGTACTTGCTGGGACCAGACGCAAGTGCTATTTGCACTGTGTATGGCAATGGGGGCACAATAGTGACTTTCCTTACCAGAAAACAACTCTTGCTCGTAGGACCAGAAACTGCATGTTATTCAACTCCATTTAGGAGTGGGAAACAAATCCTAGCTCGCCTTACAAGAAACACACTCTGCTTTTGAGAAAAGAGCACTCTTCTACTCTACTGTGTTTCCTATAGGGCCAGAACAGTGAGCTTGCTCAGAACATATGAACTGTTCTTCCTACACACACGGGCCATATCTAGTTCAACTCTGCTTAGGAAACTGACAAGAACAGTAGCTTCTATTCAGTCCAATACACTGTCCTTGCTGGGAACAGACGCGAGTGCTATTTGCACTGTGTATGGCAATGGGAGCACAATAGTGACTTTCCTTACCAGAAAACAACTCTTGCTCGTAGGACCAGAAACTGCATGTGATTCAACTCCATTTAGGAGTGGGAAACAAATCCTAGCTCGCCTTACAAGAAACACACTCTGCTTTTGAGAAAAGAGCACTCTTCTACTCTACTGTGTTTCCTATGGGGTCCGAAAAGTGAGCTTGCTCAGAACAAAAGAACTGTGCTTCATACACACACGGCAATATCTAGTTCAATTCTGCTTAGGAACCTGACAAGAACAGTAGATCCTCTTCAGTCCAATACACTGTACTTGCTGGGAACAGACGCCAGTGCTATTTGTCCAGTGTATGGCAATGGCAGCGCAATAGTGACTCTTCTTTCCATAAAACAACTCTTGCTCGTAGGACCAGAAACTACATGTGATTCAACTCCATTTAGGACTGGGAAACAAATGCTAGCTCGCCTTACAAGAAACACACTCTGCTTTAGAGAAAAGAGCACTCTTCTACTCTACTGTGTTTCCTATAGAGCCAGAACAGTGAGCTTGCTCAGAACAAAAGAACTGTGCTTCCTACACACGGGCCAGATCTAGTTCAACCCTGCTTAGGAAACTGAGAAGAACAGTAGCTCCTCTTCAGTCCAATACACTGTACTTGCTGGGAACAGTCGCGAGTGCTATTTGCACTGTTTATGGCATTTGGAGCGCAATAGTGACTCTTCTTACCAGAAAACAACTCTTGCTCGTAGGATCAAAAACTGCCTGTGACTCAACTCCATTTAGGACTGGGAAACAAACGCGAGCTCGCCTTACAAGAAACACACTCTGCTTAGAGAAAAGAGCACTCTTTTACTCAACTGTGTTTCCTATGGGGTCCGAACAGTGAGCTTTCTCAGAACAAAAGATCTGTGCTTCCTACATACACGGCCATAACTAGTTCAATTCTGCTTAGGAACCTGACAAGAACAGTAGATCCCCTTCAGTCCAATACACTGTACTTGCTGCGAACCTGTGCCAGTGCTATTTGCACTGTGTATGGCAATGGGAGCGCAATAGTGACTTTCCTTACCAGAAAACAACTCTTGTTCGTAGGACCAGAAACTGCATGTGATTCAACTCCATTTAGAGCTAGGAAACAAACGCTAGCTCGCCTTACAAGAAACACACTCTGCTTTAGAGAAAAGAGCACTCATCTACTCTACTGTGTTTCATATAGGGCCAGAACAGTGAGCTTGCTCAGAACATAAGAACTGTGCTTCCTACACACACGGGCCATATCTAGTTCAACTCTGCTTAGGAAACTGACAAGAACAGTAGCTCCTCTTCAGTCCGATACACTGTACTTGCTGGGAACAGACGCCAGTGCTATTTGTCAAGTGTATGGCAATGGCAGCACAATAGTGACTGTTCTTACCATAAAACAACTCTTGCTCTTAGAACCTGAAACTGCATGTGATTCCACTCCATTTAGGACTGGAAAACAAACGCTAGCTCACCTTACAGGAAACACACTCTGCTTTAAGAAAACAGCACTCTTCTACTCTACTCTGTTTCTTATGGGGTCCAAACAGTGAGCATGCTCAGAACAAAAGAACTGTGCTTCCTACACATGGGCCAGATCTAGTTCAAATCTGCTTAGGAACCTGACAAGAACAGGAGATCCTCTTCAGTCCAATACACTATACTTGCTGGGAACAGACCCCAGTGCTATTTGTCCTGTGTATGGCAATGGCAGTGCAATAGTGACTCTTCTTACCAGAAAACAACTCTTGCTCATAGGACCAGAAACTGCATGTGATTCAACTCCATTTAGGACTGGGAAACAAACGCTAGCTCGCTTTACAAGAAAGACACTCTCCTTTAGAAAAAAGAGCACTCTTCTACTCTACTGTGTTTCCTATGGGCTCCAAACAGTGAGCTTGCTCAGAACAAAAGAACTGTGCTTCCTACACACGGGCCATATCTAGTTCAACTCTGCTTACGAAACTGACAAGAACAGTAGCTCCTATTCAGTCCAATACACTGTACTTGCTGGGAACAGACGCGAGTGCTATTTGCACTGTGCATGGCATTTGGAGCGCAAGAGTGACTCTTCTTACCAGAAAACAACTCTTGCTCATAGGACCAGAAACTGCATGTGACTCAACTCCATTTAGGACTGGGAATCAAACACGAGCTCGCCTTACAAGAAACACACTCTGCTTTAGAGAAAAGAGCACTCTTCTACTGTACTGTGTTTCCTATAGGGCCAGAACAGTGAGATTCCTCAGAACATAATAACTGTGCTTCCTAAACACACGGGCCATATCTACTTCAACTCTGCTTAGGAACCTGACAAGAACAGTAGATCCTTTTCAGTCCAATACACTGTACTTGCTGGGAACAGACGCCAGTGCTAATTGTCCTGTGTATGGCAATGGCAGCCCAATAGTGACTCGTATTACCAGAAAACAACTCTTGCTCGTGGGACCAGAAACTGCATGTGACTCAACTCCATTTAGGACTGGGAAACAAACTCTAGCTCGCCTTACAAGAAACACACTCTGCTTTAGAGAAAAGAGCACTCTTCTACTCTACTGTGTTTCCTATGGGCTCCAAACAGTGAGCTTGCTCAGAACAAAAGAACTGTGCTTCCTACACACGGGCCATATCTAGTTCAACTCTGCTTAGTAACTGACAAGAACAGTAGCTTCTATTCAGTCCAATACACTGTACTTGCTGGGAACAGACGCGAGTGCTATTTGCACTGTGTATGGCAATGGGAGCACAATAGTGACTTTCCTTACCAGAAAACAACTCTTGCTCGTAGGACCAGAAACTGCATGTGATTCAACTCCATTTGGGAGTGGGAAACAAATCCTAGCTCGCCTTACAAGAAACACACTCTGCTTTTGAGAAAAGAGCACTCTTCTACTCTACTGTGTTTCCTATGGGGTCCGAAAAGTGAGCTTGCTCAGAACAAAAGAACTGTGCTTCATACACACGGGCCAGATCTAGTTCAATTCTGCTTAGGAACCTGACAAGAACAGTAGATCCTCTTCAGTCCAATACACTGTACTTGCTGGCAACAGACCCCAGTGCTATTTGTCCTGTGTATGGCAATGGCAGCGCAATAGTGACTCATCTTACCAGAAAACAACTCTTGCTCGTAGGACCAGAAACTGCAAGTGATTCAACTACATTTAGGATTATGAAACAAACGCTAGCTCGCCTTACAAGAAACACACTCTGCTTTAGAGAAAAGAGCACTCTTCTACTCTACTGTGTTTCCTATGGGGTCCAATCAGTGAGCTTGCTCAGAACAAAAGAACTGTGCTTCCTACACACGGGCCATATCTAGGTCAACTCTGCTTACGAAACTGACAAGAACAGTAGCTCCTATTCAGTCCAATACACTGTACTTGCTGGAAACAGACGGGAGGGCTATTTGCACTGTGTATGGCAATGGGAGTGCAATAGTGACTTTCCTTACCAGAAAACAACTCTTGTTCGTAGGACCAGAAACTGCATGTGATTCAACTCGATTTAGGACTGGGAAACAAACGCTAGCTCGCCTTACAATAAACACACTCTGCTTTTGAGAAAAGAGCACTCTTCTACTCTACTGTGTTTCCTATGGGGTCTGAATAGTGAGCTTGCTCAAAACAAAAGAACTGTGCTTCCTACACACACGGCCATATCTAGTTCAATTCTGCTTAGGAACCTGACAAGATCAGTAGATCCTCTTCAGTCCAATACACTGTACTTGCTGGGAACAGACGCCAGTGCTATTTGTCCTGTTTATGGCAATGGCAGCACAATAGTGACTTTTCTTACCATAAAACAACTCTTGCTCGTAGGACCTGAAACTGCATGTGATTCAACTCCATTTAGAACTGGGAAACAAACGCTAGCTCGCCTTACAAGAAATACACTCTGCTTTAGAGAAAAGACCACTCTTCTACTCTACTGTGTTTCCTATAGGGCCAGAACAGTGAGCTTGCTCAGAACAAAAGAACTGTGCTTCCAACACACGGCCCAGATCTAGTTCAACTCTGCTTAGGAACCTGACAAGAACAGTAGATCCTCTTCAGTCCAATACACTGTACTTGCTGGGAACAGACGCCAGTGCTATTTGTCCTGTGTATGGAAATGGCAGCACAATAGTGACTCTTCTTACCATAAAACAACTCTTGCTCGTTTGACCAGAAACTGCATGTGATTCAACTCCATTTAGTACTGGGAAACAAACGCTAGCTCGCCTTACAAGAAACACACTCTGCTTTAGAGAAAAGAGCACTCTTCTACTCTACTGTGTTTCCTATAGGGCCAGAACAGTGAGCTTTCTCAGAACATAATAACTGTGCTTCGTACACACATGGACCATATCTAGTTAAACTCTGCTTAGGAAACTGACAAGAACAGTAGCTCCTATTCAGTCCAATACCCTGTACTTGCTGGGAACAGACGCGAGTGCTATTTGCACTGTGTATGGCAATGGGAGTGAAATAGTGACTTTCCTTACCAGAAAACAACTCTTGCTCGTAGGACCAGAAACTGCATTTGATTCAACTCCATTTAAGACTGGGAAACAAACTCTATCTCGCCTTACAAGAAACACACTCTGCTTTTGAGAAAAGAGCACTCTTCTACTCTACTGTGTTTCCCATGGGGTCCAAACAGTGAGCTTGCTCAGAACAAAAGAACTGTGCTTCCTACACACGGACCATATGTAGATCAACTCTGCTTAGGAAACTGACAGAAACAGTAGCTCCTCTTCAGAACAATATACTGTACTTGCTGGGAACAAACACGAGTGCTATTTGCACTGTGTATGGCATTTGGAGCACAATAGTGACTCTTCTTTCCCGAAAACATCTCTTGCTCATAGGACCAAAAACTGCATGTGACTCAACTCCATTTATGACTGGGAAATAAACACGAGCTCGCCTTACAAGAAACACACTCTGCTTTAGAGAAAAGAGCACTCTTCTACGGTACTGTGTTTCCATTAGGGCCAGAACAGGGAGCTTGCTCAGAACAAAAGAACTGTGCTTCCTACACACACGGCCATATCTAGTTCAATTCTGCATAGGAACCTGACAAGAACAGTAGCTCCTCTTCAGTCCGATATACTGTACTTGCTGGGAACAGACGCCAGTGCTATTTGTCCTGTGTATGGCAATGGGAGCACAATAGTGACTATTCTTACCATAAAACAACTCTTGCTCATAGGACCAGAAACTGCATGTGATTCCACTCCATTTAAGACTGGGAAACAAACGCTAGCTCGCCTTACAATCAACACACTCTGCTTTAGCGAAAAGAGCACTCTTCTACTCTACTGTGTTTCCTATAGGGCCAGAACAGTGGGCTTGCTCAGAACAAAAGAACTGTGCTTTCTACACACACGGCCATATCTAGTTCAATTCTGCTTAGGAACCTGACAAGAACAGTAGAACCTCTGCAGTCCAATACACTGTACTTGCTGGGAACAGACGCCAGTGCTATTTGTCCTGTGTATGGCAATGGCAGCGCAATTGTGACTATTCTTACCATAAAACAACTCGTGCTCGTAGTACCAGAAACTGCATGTGATTCAACTCCATTTAGGACTGGGAAACAAACTCTAGCTCGCCTTACAAGAAACACACTCTGCTTTTGAGAAAAGAGCACTCTTATACTCTACTGTGTTTCCTATAGGGCCAGAAAAGTGAGCTTGCTCAGAACAAATGAACTGTCCTTCCTAGACACACGGGCCATATCTAGTTCAACTCTGCTTAGGAAACGGAGAAGAACAGTAGCTCCTCTTCAGTCCAATACACTGTACTTGCTGGGAACAGACGGGAGTGCTATTTGCACTGTATGGCAATGGGAGCTCAATAGTGACTTTCCTTACCAGAAAACAAATCTTGCTCGTAGGACCAGAAATTGCATGTGATTCAACTCCATTTAGGAATGGGAAATAAACGCTAGCTCGCCTTACAAGAAAAACTCTCTGCTTTTGAGAAAAGAGCACTCTTCTACTCTACTGTGTTTCCTATGGGGTCCAAACAGTGAGCTTGCTCAGAACAAAAGAACTGTGCTTCCTACACACACGGCCATATCTAGTTCAATTCTGCTTAGGAACCTGGCAAGAACAGTAGATCCTCTTCAGTCCAATACACTGTACTTGCTTGAAGAGACGCCAGTGCTATTTGTCCTGTGTATGGCAATGGCAAGGCAATAGTGACTCTTCTTACCATAAAACAACTCTTGCTCATAGGACCAGAAACTGCATGTGATTCAACTCCATTTAGGACTGGGAAACAAACGCTAGCTCGCCTTACAAGAAACACACTCTGCTTTAGAGAAAAGAGCACTCTTCTACTCTACTGTTTCCTATAGGGCCAAAACAGTGAGCTTGCTCAGAACAAAAGAACTGCGTTTCCCACACACAGGCCATATCTAGTTCAACTCTGCCTAGGAAACTGACAAAAACAGTAGCTCCTCTTCAGTCCGATACACTGTACTTGCTGGGAACAGACGCGAGTGCTATTTGCACTGTGTATGGCATTTGGAGCGCAATAGTGACTCTTCTTACCAGAAAACAACTCTTGCTCATAGGACCAAAAACTGCCTGTGACTCAACTCAATTTAGGACTGGGAAACAAATGCTAGCTCGCCTTTAAAGAAACACACTATGCTTTAGAGAAAAGAGCACTCTTCTACTCTACTGTGTTTCGTATGTGGTCCGAACAGTGAGCTTGCTCAGAACAAAAGAACTGTGCTTCCTACAAACACGGCCATATCTAGTTCAATTCTGCTTAGGAACCTGACAAGAACAGTAGATCCTCTTCAGTCCAATACACTGTATTTGCTGCGAACAGAGGCCAGTGCTATTTGTCCTGTGTATGGCAATGGCAGCGCAATAGTGACTCTTCTTACCAGAAAAAAACTCTTGCTTGTAGTAACAGAAACTGCATGGGATTCAACTCCATTTAGGACTGCGAAACAAATGCTAGCTCGCATTACAAGAAACACACTCTTCTTTAGATAAAAGAGCACTCTTCTACTCTACTGTGTATCCTTTGGGGTCCAAACAGTGAGCTTGCTCAGAACAAATGAACTGTGCTTCCTACACACACGGGCCACATCTAGTTCAACTCTGCTTAGGAAACTGACAAGAACAGTAGCACCTATTCAGTCCAATACACTGTACTTGCTAGGAACAGACGCTATTGCTATTTGCACTGTGTATGGCAATGGGAGCGCAATGTGACTTTCCTTACCAGAAAACAACTCTTGTTCATGGGACCAGAAACTGCATGTGATTCAACTCCATTTAGGACTAGGAAACAAACGCTTGCTCGCCTTACAAGAAACACACTCTGCTTTTGAGAAAGGAGCACTCTTCTACTCTACTGTGTTTCCTATAGTGCCAGAACAGTGAGCTTGCTCAGAACATAAGAACAGTGCTTCGTACACACGGGCCATATCTAGTTCAACTCTGCTTAGGACACTGACAAGAACAGTAGATCCTCTTCAGTCCGATACACTGTACTTGCTGGGAAAGGACACGAGTGCTATTTGCACTGTGTATGGCAATGGGAGCACAATAGTGACTTTCCTTACCAGAAAACAACTCTTGCTCCTAGGACCAGAAATTGCATGTGATTCAACTCCACTTAGTACTGGGAAACAAACGCTAGCTCTCCTTACATGAAACACACTCTGCTTTAGAGAAAAGGCAGTCTTCTACTCTACTGTGTTTCCTATAGTGCCAGAACAGTGGGCTTGCTCAGAACAAAAGAACTGTGCTTCCTACACACACGGCCATATCTAGTTCAATTCTGCTTAGGAACCTGACAAGATCAGTAGATCCTCTTCAGTCCAATACACTGTACTTGCTGGGAACAGACACCAGTGCTATTTGTCCTGTGTATGGCAATGGCAGCACAATAGTGACTCTTCTTACCATAAAACAACTCTTGCTCGTAGGAACAGAAACTGCATGTGATTCAACTCCATTTAGTACTGGGAAACAAACGCTAGCTCGCCTTACAAGAAATACACTCTGCTTTAGAGAAAAGAGCACTCTTCTACTCTACTGTGTTTCCTATGGGGTCCAAACAGTGAGCTTGCTCAGAACAAAAGAACTGTGCTTCCTACACACACGGCCATATCTAGTTCAATTCTGCTTAGGAACCTGGCAAGAACAGTAGATCCTCTTCAGTCCAATACACTGTACTTGCTTGAAGAGACGCCAGTGCTATTTGTCCTGTGTATGGCAATGGCAAGGCAATAGTGACTCTTCTTACCATAAAACAACTCTTGCTCATAGGACCAGAAACTGCATGTGATTCAACTCCATTTAGGACTGGGAAACAAACGCTAGCTCGCCTTACAAGAAACACACTCTGCTTTAGAGAAAAGAGCACTCTTCTACTCTACTGTTTCCTATAGGGCCAAAACAGTGAGCTTGCTCAGAACAAAAGAACTGCGTTTCCCACACACAGGCCATATCTAGTTCAACTCTGCCTAGGAAACTGACAAAAACAGTAGCTCCTCTTCAGTCCGATACACTGTACTTGCTGGGAACAGACGCGAGTGCTATTTGCACTGTGTATGGCATTTGGAGCGCAATAGTGACTCTTCTTACCAGAAAACAACTCTTGCTCATAGGACCAAAAACTGCCTGTGACTCAACTCAATTTAGGACTGGGAAACAAATGCTAGCTCGCCTTTAAAGAAACACACTATGCTTTAGAGAAAAGAGCACTCTTCTACTCTACTGTGTTTCGTATGTGGTCCGAACAGTGAGCTTGCTCAGAACAAAAGAACTGTGCTTCCTACAAACACGGCCATATCTAGTTCAATTCTGCTTAGGAACCTGACAAGAACAGTAGATCCTCTTCAGTCCAATACACTGTATTTGCTGCGAACAGAGGCCAGTGCTATTTGTCCTGTGTATGGCAATGGCAGCGCAATAGTGACTCTTCTTACCAGAAAAAAACTCTTGCTTGTAGTAACAGAAACTGCATGGGATTCAACTCCATTTAGGACTGCGAAACAAATGCTAGCTCGCATTACAAGAAACACACTCTTCTTTAGATAAAAGAGCACTCTTCTACTCTACTGTGTATCCTTTGGGGTCCAAACAGTGAGCTTGCTCAGAACAAATGAACTGTGCTTCCTACACACACGGGCCACATCTAGTTCAACTCTGCTTAGGAAACTGACAAGAACAGTAGCACCTATTCAGTCCAATACACTGTACTTGCTAGGAACAGACGCTATTGCTATTTGCACTGTGTATGGCAATGGGAGCGCAATGTGACTTTCCTTACCAGAAAACAACTCTTGTTCATGGGACCAGAAACTGCATGTGATTCAACTCCATTTAGGACTAGGAAACAAACGCTTGCTCGCCTTACAAGAAACACACTCTGCTTTTGAGAAAGGAGCACTCTTCTACTCTACTGTGTTTCCTATAGTGCCAGAACAGTGAGCTTGCTCAGAACATAAGAACAGTGCTTCGTACACACGGGCCATATCTAGTTCAACTCTGCTTAGGACACTGACAAGAACAGTAGATCCTCTTCAGTCCGATACACTGTACTTGCTGGGAAAGGACACGAGTGCTATTTGCACTGTGTATGGCAATGGGAGCACAATAGTGACTTTCCTTACCAGAAAACAACTCTTGCTCCTAGGACCAGAAATTGCATGTGATTCAACTCCACTTAGTACTGGGAAACAAACGCTAGCTCTCCTTACATGAAACACACTCTGCTTTAGAGAAAAGAGCAGTCTTCTACTCTACTGTGTTTCCTATAGTGCCAGAACAGTGGGCTTGCTCAGAACAAAAGAACTGTGCTTCCTACACACACGGCCATATCTAGTTCAATTCTGCTTAGGAACCTGACAAGATCAGTAGATCCTCTTCAGTCCAATACACTGTACTTGCTGGGAACAGACACCAGTGCTATTTGTCCTGTGTATGGCAATGGCAGCACAATAGTGACTCTTCTTACCATAAAACAACTCTTGCTCGTAGGAACAGAAACTGCATGTGATTCAACTCCATTTAGTACTGGGAAACAAACGCTAGCTCGCCTTACAAGAAATACACTCTGCTTTAGAGAAAAGAGCACTCTTCTACTCTACTGTGTTTCCTATGGGGTCCAAACAGTGAGCTTGCTCAGAACAAAAGAACTGTGCTTCCTACACACACGGCCATATCTAGTTCAATTCTGCTTAGGAACCTGGCAAGAACAGTAGATCCTCTTCAGTCCAATACACTGTACTTGCTTGAAGAGACGCCAGTGCTATTTGTCCTGTGTACGGCAATGGCAAGGCAATAGTGACTCTTCTTACCATAAAACAACTCTTGCTCATAGGACCAGAAACTGCATGTGATTCAACTCCATTTAGGACTGGGAAACAAACGCTAGCTCGCCTTACAAGAAACACACTCTGCTTTAGAGAAAAGAGCACTCTTCTACTCTACTGTTTCCTATAGGGCCAAAACAGTGAGCTTGCTCAGAACAAAAGAACTGCGTTTCCCACACACAGGCCATATCTAGTTCAACTCTGCCTAGGAAACTGACAAAAACAGTAGCTCCTCTTCAGTCCGATACACTGTACTTGCTGGGAACAGACGCGAGTGCTATTTGCACTGTGTATGGCATTTGGAGCGCAATAGTGACTCTTCTTACCAGAAAACAACTCTTGCTCATAGGACCAAAAACTGCCTGTGACTCAACTCAATTTAGGACTGGGAAACAAATGCTAGCTCGCCTTTAAAGAAACACACTATGCTTTAGAGAAAAGAGCACTCTTCTACTCTACTGTGTTTCGTATGTGGTCCGAACAGTGAGCTTGCTCAGAACAAAAGAACTGTGCTTCCTACAAACACGGCCATATCTAGTTCAATTCTGCTTAGGAACCTGACAAGAACAGTAGATCCTCTTCAGTCCAATACACTGTATTTGCTGCGAACAGAGGCCAGTGCTATTTGTCCTGTGTATGGCAATGGCAGCGCAATAGTGACTCTTCTTACCAGAAAAAAACTCTTGCTTGTAGTAACAGAAACTGCATGGGATTCAACTCCATTTAGGACTGCGAAACAAATGCTAGCTCGCATTACAAGAAACACACTCTTCTTTAGATAAAAGAGCACTCTTCTACTCTACTGTGTATCCTTTGGGGTCCAAACAGTGAGCTTGCTCAGAACAAATGAACTGTGCTTCCTACACACACGGGCCACATCTAGTTCAACTCTGCTTAGGAAACTGACAAGAACAGTAGCACCTATTCAGTCCAATACACTGTACTTGCTAGGAACAGACGCTATTGCTATTTGCACTGTGTATGGCAATGGGAGCGCAATGTGACTTTCCTTACCAGAAAACAACTCTTGTTCATGGGACCAGAAACTGCATGTGATTCAACTCCATTTAGGACTAGGAAACAAACGCTTGCTCGCCTTACAAGAAACACACTCTGCTTTTGAGAAAGGAGCACTCTTCTACTCTACTGTGTTTCCTATAGTGCCAGAACAGTGAGCTTGCTCAGAACATAAGAACAGTGCTTCGTACACACGGGCCATATCTAGTTCAACTCTGCTTAGGACACTGACAAGAACAGTAGATCCTCTTCAGTCCGATACACTGTACTTGCTGGGAAAGGACACGAGTGCTATTTGCACTGTGTATGGCAATGGGAGCACAATAGTGACTTTCCTTACCAGAAAACAACTCTTGCTCCTAGGACCAGAAATTGCATGTGATTCAACTCCACTTAGTACTGGGAAACAAACGCTAGCTCTCCTTACATGAAACACACTCTGCTTTAGAGAAAAGAGCAGTCTTCTACTCTACTGTGTTTCCTATAGTGCCAGAACAGTGGGCTTGCTCAGAACAAAAGAACTGTGCTTCCTACACACACGGCCATATCTAGTTCAATTCTGCTTAGGAACCTGACAAGATCAGTAGATCCTCTTCAGTCCAATACACTGTACTTGCTGGGAACAGACACCAGTGCTATTTGTCCTGTGTATGGCAATGGCAGCACAATAGTGACTCTTCTTACCATAAAACAACTCTTGCTCGTAGGAACAGAAACTGCATGTGATTCAACTCCATTTAGTACTGGGAAACAAACGCTAGCTCGCCTTACAAGAAATACACTCTGCTTTAGAGAAAAGAGCACTCTTCTACTCTACTGTGTTTCCTATGGGGTCCAAACAGTGAGCTTGCTCAGAACAAAAGAACTGTGCTTCCTACACACACGGCCATATCTAGTTCAATTCTGCTTAGGAACCTGGCAAGAACAGTAGATCCTCTTCAGTCCAATACACTGTACTTGCTTGAAGAGACGCCAGTGCTATTTGTCCTGTGTATGGCAATGGCAAGGCAATAGTGACTCTTCTTACCATAAAACAACTCTTGCTCATAGGACCAGAAACTGCATGTGATTCAACTCCATTTAGGACTGGGAAACAAACGCTAGCTCGCCTTACAAGAAACACACTCTGCTTTAGAGAAAAGAGCACTCTTCTACTCTACTGTTTCCTATAGGGCCAAAACAGTGAGCTTGCTCAGAACAAAAGAACTGCGTTTCCCACACACAGGCCATATCTAGTTCAACTCTGCCTAGGAAACTGACAAAAACAGTAGCTCCTCTTCAGTCCGATACACTGTACTTGCTGGGAACAGACGCGAGTGCTATTTGCACTGTGTATGGCATTTGGAGCGCAATAGTGACTCTTCTTACCAGAAAACAACTCTTGCTCATAGGACCAAAAACTGCCTGTGACTCAACTCAATTTAGGACTGGGAAACAAATGCTAGCTCGCCTTTAAAGAAACACACTATGCTTTAGAGAAAAGAGCACTCTTCTACTCTACTGTGTTTCGTATGTGGTCCGAACAGTGAGCTTGCTCAGAACAAAAGAACTGTGCTTCCTACAAACACGGCCATATCTAGTTCAATTCTGCTTAGGAACCTGACAAGAACAGTAGATCCTCTTCAGTCCAATACACTGTATTTGCTGCGAACAGAGGCCAGTGCTATTTGTCCTGTGTATGGCAATGGCAGCGCAATAGTGACTCTTCTTACCAGAAAAAAACTCTTGCTTGTAGTAACAGAAACTGCATGGGATTCAACTCCATTTAGGACTGCGAAACAAATGCTAGCTCGCATTACAAGAAACACACTCTTCTTTAGATAAAAGAGCACTCTTCTACTCTACTGTGTATCCTTTGGGGTCCAAACAGTGAGCTTGCTCAGAACAAATGAACTGTGCTTCCTACACACACGGGCCACATCTAGTTCAACTCTGCTTAGGAAACTGACAAGAACAGTAGCACCTATTCAGTCCAATACACTGTACTTGCTAGGAACAGACGCTATTGCTATTTGCACTGTGTATGGCAATGGGAGCGCAATGTGACTTTCCTTACCAGAAAACAACTCTTGTTCATGGGACCAGAAACTGCATGTGATTCAACTCCATTTAGGACTAGGAAACAAACGCTTGCTCGCCTTACAAGAAACACACTCTGCTTTTGAGAAAGGAGCACTCTTCTACTCTACTGTGTTTCCTATAGTGCCAGAACAGTGAGCTTGCTCAGAACATAAGAACAGTGCTTCGTACACACGGGCCATATCTAGTTCAACTCTGCTTAGGACACTGACAAGAACAGTAGATCCTCTTCAGTCCGATACACTGTACTTGCTGGGAAAGGACACGAGTGCTATTTGCACTGTGTATGGCAATGGGAGCACAATAGTGACTTTCCTTACCAGAAAACAACTCTTGCTCCTAGGACCAGAAATTGCATGTGATTCAACTCCACTTAGTACTGGGAAACAAACGCTAGCTCTCCTTACATGAAACACACTCTGCTTTAGAGAAAAGAGCAGTCTTCTACTCTACTGTGTTTCCTATAGTGCCAGAACAGTGGGCTTGCTCAGAACAAAAGAACTGTGCTTCCTACACACACGGCCATATCTAGTTCAATTCTGCTTAGGAACCTGACAAGATCAGTAGATCCTCTTCAGTCCAATACACTGTACTTGCTGGGAACAGACACCAGTGCTATTTGTCCTGTGTATGGCAATGGCAGCACAATAGTGACTCTTCTTACCATAAAACAACTCTTGCTCGTAGGAACAGAAACTGCATGTGATTCAACTCCATTTAGTACTGGGAAACAAACGCTAGCTCGCCTTACAAGAAATACACTCTGCTTTAGAGAAAAGAGCACTCTTCTACTCTACTGTGTTTCCTATGGGGTCCAAACAGTGAGCTTGCTCAGAACAAAAGAACTGTGCTTCCTACACACACGGCCATATCTAGTTCAATTCTGCTTAGGAACCTGGCAAGAACAGTAGATCCTCTTCAGTCCAATACACTGTACTTGCTTGAAGAGACGCCAGTGCTATTTGTCCTGTGTATGGCAATGGCAAGGCAATAGTGACTCTTCTTACCATAAAACAACTCTTGCTCATAGGACCAGAAACTGCATGTGATTCAACTCCATTTAGGACTGGGAAACAAACGCTAGCTCGCCTTACAAGAAACACACTCTGCTTTAGAGAAAAGAGCACTCTTCTACTCTACTGTTTCCTATAGGGCCAAAACAGTGAGCTTGCTCAGAACAAAAGAACTGCGTTTCCCACACACAGGCCATATCTAGTTCAACTCTGCCTAGGAAACTGACAAAAACAGTAGCTCCTCTTCAGTCCGATACACTGTACTTGCTGGGAACAGACGCGAGTGCTATTTGCACTGTGTATGGCATTTGGAGCGCAATAGTGACTCTTCTTACCAGAAAACAACTCTTGCTCATAGGACCAAAAACTGCCTGTGACTCAACTCAATTTAGGACTGGGAAACAAATGCTAGCTCGCCTTTAAAGAAACACACTATGCTTTAGAGAAAAGAGCACTCTTCTACTCTACTGTGTTTCGTATGTGGTCCGAACAGTGAGCTTGCTCAGAACAAAAGAACTGTGCTTCCTACAAACACGGCCATATCTAGTTCAATTCTGCTTAGGAACCTGACAAGAACAGTAGATCCTCTTCAGTCCAATACACTGTATTTGCTGCGAACAGAGGCCAGTGCTATTTGTCCTGTGTATGGCAATGGCAGCGCAATAGTGACTCTTCTTACCAGAAAAAAACTCTTGCTTGTAGTAACAGAAACTGCATGGGATTCAACTCCATTTAGGACTGCGAAACAAATGCTAGCTCGCATTACAAGAAACACACTCTTCTTTAGATAAAAGAGCACTCTTCTACTCTACTGTGTATCCTTTGGGGTCCAAACAGTGAGCTTGCTCAGAACAAATGAACTGTGCTTCCTACACACACGGGCCACATCTAGTTCAACTCTGCTTAGGAAACTGACAAGAACAGTAGCACCTATTCAGTCCAATACACTGTACTTGCTAGGAACAGACGCTATTGCTATTTGCACTGTGTATGGCAATGGGAGCGCAATGTGACTTTCCTTACCAGAAAACAACTCTTGTTCATGGGACCAGAAACTGCATGTGATTCAACTCCATTTAGGACTAGGAAACAAACGCTTGCTCGCCTTACAAGAAACACACTCTGCTTTTGAGAAAGGAGCACTCTTCTACTCTACTGTGTTTCCTATAGTGCCAGAACAGTGAGCTTGCTCAGAACATAAGAACAGTGCTTCGTACACACGGGCCATATCTAGTTCAACTCTGCTTAGGACACTGACAAGAACAGTAGATCCTCTTCAGTCCGATACACTGTACTTGCTGGGAAAGGACACGAGTGCTATTTGCACTGTGTATGGCAATGGGAGCACAATAGTGACTTTCCTTACCAGAAAACAACTCTTGCTCCTAGGACCAGAAATTGCATGTGATTCAACTCCACTTAGTACTGGGAAACAAACGCTAGCTCTCCTTACATGAAACACACTCTGCTTTAGAGAAAAGAGCAGTCTTCTACTCTACTGTGTTTCCTATAGTGCCAGAACAGTGGGCTTGCTCAGAACAAAAGAACTGTGCTTCCTACACACACGGCCATATCTAGTTCAATTCTGCTTAGGAACCTGACAAGATCAGTAGATCCTCTTCAGTCCAATACACTGTACTTGCTGGGAACAGACACCAGTGCTATTTGTCCTGTGTATGGCAATGGCAGCACAATAGTGACTCTTCTTACCATAAAACAACTCTTGCTCGTAGGAACAGAAACTGCATGTGATTCAACTCCATTTAGTACTGGGAAACAAACGCTAGCTCGCCTTACAAGAAATACACTCTGCTTTAGAGAAAAGAGCACTCTTCTACTCTACTGTGTTTCCTATGGGGTCCAAACAGTGAGCTTGCTCAGAACAAAAGAACTGTGCTTCCTACACACGGGCCATATCTAGTTCAACTCTGCTTAGGATACTGACAAGAACAGAAGCTTCTATTCAGTCCAATACACTGTACTTGCTGGGAACAGACGCGAGTGCTATTTGCACTGTGTATGGCATTTGGAGCGCAATAATGACTCTTCTTACCAGAAAACAACTCTTGCTCGTAGGACCAAAAACTGCCTGTGACTCAACTCCATTTAGGACTGGGAAACAAACGCGAGCTCGCCTTACAAGAAACATACTCTGCTTTAGAGAAAAGAGCACTCTTCTACTCTACTGTGTTTCCTATAGGGCCAGAACAGTGAGCTTTCTTAGAACATTATAACTGTGCTTCGTACACACATGGACCATATCTAGTTAAACTCTGCTTAGGAAACTGACAAGAACAGTAGCTCCTATTCAGTCCAATACACTGTACTTGCTGGGAACAGACGTGAGTGCTATTTGCACTGTGTATGGTATTTGGAGCACAATAGTGACTCTTCTTACCAGAAAATATCTCTTGCTCGTAGGACAAAAAACTGCATGTGACTCAACTCCATTTAGGACTGGGAAACAAATGCGAGCTCGCCTTACAAGAAACACACTCTGCTTTAGAGAAAAGAGCACTCTTCTACTCTACTGTGTTTCCTATAGGGCCAGAACAGTGAGCTTGCTCAGAACATAATAACTGTGCTTCCTAAACACACGGGCCATATCTAGTTCAACTCTGCTTAGGAAACTGACAAGAACAGTAGCTCCTCTTCAGTCCGATATACTGTAATTGCTGGTAAAAGACGCGAGTGCTATTTGCACTGTGTATGGCAAAGGGAGCTCAATAGTGACTTCCCTTATCAGAAAACAACTCTTGTTCGTAGGAACAGAAACTGCATGGGATTCAACTCCATTTAGCACTAGGAAACAAACGCTAGCTCGCCTTACAAGAAACCCACTATGCTTTTGAGAAAAGAGCACTCTTCTACTCTACTGTGTTTCTTATAGGGCCAGAACAGTGAGCTTGCTCAGAACAAAAGAACTGTGCTTCCTACACACACGGCCATATCTAGTTCAACTCTGCTTAGGAAACTGACAAGAACAGCAGCTCCTCTTCAGTCCGATATACTGTACTTGCTGGGAATAGACGCCAGTGCTATTTGCATTGTGTGTGGCAATGGGAGCGCAATAGTGACTTTCCTCACCAGAAAACAACTCTTGCTCATAGGACCAGAAACTGCATGTGATTCAACTCCATTTAGGACTGCGAAACAAAAGCTAGCTCGCCTTACAAGAAACACACTCTGCTTTAGAGAAAAGAGCACTCTTCTACTCTACTGTTTTTCGTATAGGGCCAGAACAGTGAGCTTGCTCAGAACAAAAGAACTGTGCTTCCTACACACGGGCCAGATCTAGTTCAACTCTGCTTAGGAAACTGACAAGAATAGTAGCTCCTATTCAGTCCAATACACTGTACTTGCTGGGAACAGTCGCGAGTGCTATTTGCAATGTTTATGGCATTTGGAGCTCAATAGTGACTCTTCTTACCAGAAAACAACTCTTGCTCGTAGGACCAGAAACTGCATGTGATTCAACTCCATTTAGAGCTAGGAAACAAACGCTAGCTCGCCTTACAAGAAACACACTCTGCTTTAGAGAAAAGAGCACTCATCTACTCTACTGTGTTTCAAATAGGGCCAGAACACTGAGCTTGCTCAGAACATAAGAACTGTGCTTCCTACACACACGGGCCATATCTAGTTCAACTCTGCTTAGGAAACTGACAAGAACAGTAGCTCCTCTTCAGTCCGATACACTGTACTTGCTGGGAACAGACGCCAGTGCTATTTGTCCAGTGTATGGCAATGGCAGCGCAATAGTGACTGTTCTTACCATAAAACAACTCTTGCTCGTAGGACCAGAAACTGCATGTGATTCCACTCCATTTAGGACTGGGAAACAAACGCTAGCTCGCCTTACAGGAAACACACTCTGCTTTAGAGAAAAGAGCACTCTTCTACTCTACTCTGTTTCTTATGGTGTCCAAACAGTGAGCTTGCTCAGAACAAAAGAATTGTGCTTCCTACACACGTGCCTGATCTAGTTCAACTCTGCTTAGGAACCTGACAAGAACAGTAGCTCCTCTTCAGTCCAATACACTGTACTTGCTGGGAACAGACCCCAGTGCTATTTGTCCTGTGTATGGCAATGGCAGCGCAATAGTGACTCTTCTTACCAGAAAACAACTCTAGCTCGTAGGACCAGAAACTGCATGTGATTCAACTCCATTTAGGACTGGGAAACAAACGCAAGCTCGCCTTACAAGAAACACACTCTGCTTTAGAGAAAAGAGCACTCTTCTACGGTACTGTGTTTCCTATAGGGCCAGAACAGTGAGCTTGCTCTGAACAAAAGAACTGTGCTTCCTACACACACAGCCATATCTAGTTCAATTCTGCATAGGAACCTGACAAGAACAGTAGCTCCTCTTCAGTCCGATACACTGTACTTGCTGGGAACAGACGCCAGTGCTATTTGTCCTGTGTATGGCAATGGCAGCACAATAGTGACTGTTCTTACCATAAAACCACTCTTGCTCATAGGACCAGAAACTGCATGTGATTCCACTCCATTTAAGACTGGGAAACAAACGCTAGCTCGCCTTACAATCAACACACTCTGCTTTAGCGAAAAGAACACTGTTCTACTCTACTGTGTTTCCTTAGGGCCAGAACAGTGGGCTTGCTCAGAACAAAAGAACTGTGCTTCCTACACACACGGCCATATCTAGTTCAATTCTGCTTAGGAACCTGACAAGAACAGTAGATCCTCTGCAGTCCAATACACTGTACTTGCTGGGAACAGACGCCAGTGCTATTTGTCCAGTGTATGGCAATGGCAGCGCAATTGTGACTATTCTTACCATAAAACAACTCGTGCTCGTAGGACCAGAAACTGCATTTGATTCAACTCCATTTAAGACAGGGAAACAAACGCTAGCTCGCCTTACAAGAAACACACTCTGCTTTTGAGAAAAGAGCACTCTTATACTCTACTGTGTTTCCTATAGGGCCAGAACAGTGAGCTTGCTCAGAACATAAGAACTGTGCTTCCTACACACACGGGCATATCTAGTTCAACTCTGCTTAGGAAACTGACAAGAACAGTAGCACCTATTCAGTCCAATACACTGTACTTGCTGGGAACAGACGCTAGTGCTATTTGCACTGTGTATGGCAATGGGAGCGCAATGTGACTTTCCTTACCAGAAAACAACTCTTGTTCATGGGACCAGAAACTGCATGGGATTCAACTCCATTTAGGACTAGGAAACAAACGCTAGCTCGCCTTACAAGAAACACACTCTGCTTTTAGAAAGAGCACTCTTCTACTCTACTGTGTTTCCTATAGTGCCAGAACAGTGAGCTTGCTCAGAACATAAGAACTGTGCTTCCTACACACACGGCCATATCTAGTTCAACTCTGCTTAGGAACCTGACAAGAACAGTAGATCCTCTTCAGTCCAATACACTGTACTTGCTGGGAACAGACGCCAGTGCTATTTGTCCTATGTATGGCAATGGCAGCGCAATAGTTACTCTTCTTACCAGAAAACAACTCTTGCTCGTAGGACTAGAAACTGCATGTGATTCAACTCCATTTAGGACTGGGAAACAAACGCTAGCTCGCCTTCCAAGAAACACACTCTGCTTTAGAGAAAAGAGCACTCTTCCACTCTACTGTGTTTCCTATGGGGTCCAAACAGTGAGCTTGCTCAGAAAAAAGAACTGTGCTTCTACACACACGGACCATATCTATTTCAACTCTGCTTAGGGAACTGACAAGAAGAGTAGCTCCTATTCAGTCCAATACACTGTACTTGCTGGGAAAAGACGTGAATGCTATTGCCTTGTGTAGGGCAATGGGAGCGCAATAGTGACTTTCCTTACCAGAAAACAACTCTTGTTCGTAGGACCAGAAACTGCATGTGATTCAACTCCATTTAGGACTAGGAAACAAACGCTAGCTCGCCTTACAAAAACACACTCTGCTTTTGAGAAAAGAGCACTCTTCTACTCTACTGTGTTTCCTATGGTGTCTGAACAGTGAGCTTGCTCAGAACAAAAAAACTGTGCTTCCTACACACACGGCCATATCTAGTTCAATTCTGCTTAGGAACCTGACAAGAACAGTAGATCACTCTTAAATCCAATACACTGTACTTGCTGGGAACAGACGCCAGTGCTATTTGTCCTGTGTATGGCAATGGCAGCGCAATACTCTTTCTTACCATAAAACATCTCTTGCTCGTAGGACCAGAACTGCATGTGATTCAACTCCATTTAGGACTGGGAAACAAATGCTAACTCGCCTTACAAGAAACACACTCTGCTTTAGAGAAAAGAGCACTCTTCTACTCTACTGTGTTTCCTATGAGTTCCGAACAGTGAGCTTGCTCAGAACAAAAGAACTGTGCTTCCTACACACACGGGCTATATCTAGTTCAACTCTGCTTAGGAAACTGAGAAGAACAGTAGCTCCTCTTCAGTCCAATACCCTGTACTTGCTGGGAACAGACACGAGTGCTATTTGTCCTGTGTATGGCAAAGGCAGCGCAATAGTGACTCTTCTTACCATAAAACAACTCTTGGTCGTAGGACCAGAAACTGCATGTGATTCAACTCCATTTAGGACTGGGAAACAAACGCTAGCTTGCCTTACAAGAAACACACTCTACTTTTGAGAAAAGAGCACTCTTCTACTCTACTGTGTTTCCTATGATGTCCAAACAGTGAGCTTGCTCAGAACAAAAGAACTGTGCTTCCTAAACACACGGGCCATATCTAGTTCAACACTGATTAGGAAACTGACAAGAACAGTAGCTCCTCTTCAGTCCGATACACTGTAATTGATGGGAACAGACGCGGGAGCTATTTGCACTGTGTATGGCAAGGGGAGCACAATAGTGACTTTCCTTACCAGAAAACAACTCTTGCTCTTAGGACCAGAAACTGCATGTGATTCAACTCCATTTAGGACTGGGAAACAAACTCTAGCTCGCTTTACAAGAAACACACTCTGCTTTGTGAAAAGAGGCACTCTTCTACTCTACTGTGTTTCCCATAGGGCCAGAACAGTGAGCTTGCTCAGAAAAAAAGAACTGTGCTTCCTACACACACGGACCATATCTATTTCAACTCTGCT
>NW_026737494.1:0-39243 GCF_949786415.1 Peromyscus eremicus | reverse complement strand
AGAGGAGCTACTGTTCTCGTCTGTTTCTAAGCAGAGTTGAACTAGATATGGCCCGTGTGTGTAGGAAGCACAGTTCTTTTGTTCCGAGCAAGCTCACTGTTCTGGCCCTATAGGAAACACAGTAGAGTAGAAGAGTGCTCTTTTCTCAAAAGCAGAGTGTGTTTCTTGTAAGGCGAGCTAGCGTTTGTTTCCCAGTCCTAAATAGAGTTGAATCACATGCAATTTCTGGTCCTATGAGCAAGAGTTGTTTTGTGGTGTGAAGAGTCACGATTGCGCTCCCATTGTCATACACAGTGCAAATAGCACTGGCGTCTGTTCCCAGCACGTACAGTGTATTGGAATGAAGAGGATCTACTTTTCTTGTCAGGTTTCTAAGCAGAGATGAACTAGATATGGACCGTGTGTGTAGGAAGCACATTTTTTTTGTTCTTAGCAAGCTCACTCTTCTGGCCCTATAGGAAACAAAACAGAGTAGAAGAGTGCTCTTTTTTCAAAAGCAGAGTGTGTTCCTTGTAAGGCGAGCTAGCATTTGTTTCCCAGTCCTAAATGGAGTTGAATCACATGCAATTTCTGGTCCTATGAGCAAGAGTTTTTTCTGGTAAGGAAAGTCACTATTGTGCTCCCATTGCCATACACAGTGCAAATAGCACTCGCGTCTGTTCCCAGCAAGTACAGTGTATCGGACTGAAGAGGAGCTACTGTTCTTGTCAGTTTCCTAAGCAGAGTTGAACTAGATATGACCCGTGTGTGTAGGAAACACAGTTCTTTTGTTCTGAGCAAGCTCACTGTTTGGGCCCCATAGGAAACACAGTAGAGTAGATGTGTGCCCTATTCTCAAAAGCAGAGCGTGTTTCTTGTAAGGCCAGCTAGCGTTTGTTTCCCAGTCCCAAATGGTGTTGAATCAAATGCAGTTTCTGGTCCTAAGAGCAAGATTTTTTTCTGGTAAGAAGAGTCACTATTGCGCTCCCATTGCCATACACAGGGCAAATAGCAGTGGCGTCTGTTCCCAGCATGTACAGTGTATTGGACTGAAGAGGATCTACTGTTCTTGTCAGGTTCCTAAGCAGAGTTGAACTAGATATGGCCCGTGTGGGTAGGAAGCACAGTTTTTTTGACTCAGCAAGCTCACTGTTCTGGCCACATAGGAAACACAGTAGAGTAGTAGAGTGCTCTTTCCTCAAAAGGAGAGTGTGTTTCTTGTAAGGCGAGCTAGCGTTTGTTTCCCAGTCCTAAATGGAGTTGAATCTCATGCAGTTTCTGGTCATACGAGCAAGAGTTTTTTCTGGTAAGGAAAGTCTCTATTGTGCTCCCATTGCTATACACAGTGCAAATAGCTGTCGCGTCTGTTCCCAGCAATTACAGTGTATTGGACTGAAGAGGAGCTACTGTTCTTGTCAGTTTCCTAAGCAGAGTTGAACTAGATATGACCCGTGTGTGTAGGAAGCACAGTTCTTTTGTTCTGAGCAAGCACACTGTTCTGGCCCTATAGGAAACACAGTAGAGTAGAAGAGTGCTCTTTTCTCAAAAGCAGAGTGTGTTTCTTGTAAGGCGAGCTAGCGTTTGTTTCCCAATCCTAAATGGAGTTGAATCACATGCAGTTTCTAGTCCTATGAGCAAGAGTTGTTTTGTGGTATGAAGAGTCACAATTGCGCTCCCATTGTCATACACAGTGCAAATAGCACTTGCGTCTGTTCCCAGCAAGTACAGTGTATTGGACTGAAGAGGATCTACTGTTCTTGTCAGTTTCCTAAGCAGAATTGAACTAGATATGGCTGTGTGTGTAGGAAGCACAGTTCTTTTGTTCTGAGCAAGCTCACTGTTCTGGCGCTAAAGGAAACACCGTAGAGTAGAAGAATGCTCCTTCCTCAAAAGCAGAGTGTGTTACTTCTAAGGCGAGGTAGCGTTTGTTTTTCAGTCCTAAATGGAGTTGAATCACATGCAATTTCTGGTCATACGGACAAGAGTTGTTTTCTGGTTAGAAGAGTCACTATTGCGCTCCCATTGTCATACAAAGTGCAAATAGCACTGGCGTCTGTTCCCAGCAAGTACAGTGTATTGGACTGAAGAGGAGCTAATGTTCTTGTCAGGTTTCTAAGCAGAGTAGAACTAGATATGGATCATGTGTGTAGGAAGCATAATTCTTTGTTCTGAGCAAGCTCACTGTTCAGATCTTATAGGAAACACAGTAGAGTAGAAGAGTGCTCTTTCCTCAAAAGCAGAGTGTGTTTCTTGTAAGGCGAGGTGGTGTTTGTTTCCCAGTAAGAAATCGAGTTGAATCCCATGCAGTTTCTGGTCCTACGCGCAAGAAATGTTTTCTGGTAAGAAGAGTCACTATTGCGCTCCCATTGCCATACACAGTGCAAATAGCACTCGCGTCTTTTCCCAGCAATTACAGTGTATTGGACTGAAGAGGAGCTACTGTTCTTGTCAGTTTCCTAAGCAGAGTTGAACTAGATATGACCCATGTGTGTAGGAAGCAGAGTTGTTTTGTTCTGAGCAAGTTCACTGTTTGGGCCCGATAGGAAACACAGTAGAGTAGATGTGTGCCCTATTCTCAAAAGCAGAGCGTGTTTCTTGTAAGGCGAGCTAGCGTTTGTTTCCCAGTCCTAAATGGAGTTGAATCAAATGCAGTTTCTGTTCCTACGAGGAAGAGTTGTTTTCTGGTAAGAAGATTCACTATTGTGCACTTATTGCCGTACACAGTACAAATAGCATTCAGGTCTGTTCCCAGCTTGTACAGTGTATTGGACTGAAGAGGATCTACTGTTCTTGTCAGTTTCCTAAGCAAAGTTGAACTTGATATGGCCCGTGTGTGTAGGAAGGACAATTCTTTTGTTCTGAGCAAGCTCACTGTTCGAACCTCATAGGAAACACAGTAGAGTAGAAGAGTGCTCTTTTCTCAAAAGCAGAGTATGTTTCTTGTAAGATGAGCTAGCATTTGTTTCCCAGTCCTAATAGGAGTTGAAATACACATGCAGTTTCTGGTCCTACGAGCAAGAGTTGTTTTCTGGTTAGAAGAATCACTATTGCGCTCCCTTTGAATTACACAGGGCAAATAGCACTGGCGTCTGTTCCCAGCATGTACAGTGTATTGGACTGAAGAGGATCTACTGTTCTTGTCAGTTTCCTATGCAGAGTTGAACTAGATATGGCCCGTGTGTGTAGGAAGCACAGTTCTCTTGTTCTGAGCAAGCTCACTGTTTGGACCCCATAGGAAACACAGTAGAGTAGATGTGTGCCCTATTCACAAAAGCAGAGCGTGTTTCTTGTAAGGCGAGCTAGCGTTTGTTTTTCAGTCTTAAGTGGATTGAATCAAATGCAGTTTCAGGTCCTAAGAGCAAGAGTTGTTTTCTGGTAACAAGAGTCACTATTGTGCATCCATTGCAGTACACAGTGCAAATAGCACTCGCGTCTGTTCCCAGCAAGTACAGTTTATTGGACTGTAGAGGAGCTACTGTTCTCGTCTGTTTCTAAGCAGAGTTGAACTAGATATGGCCCGTGTGTGTAGGAAGCACAGTTCTTTTGTTCCGAGCAAGCTCACTGTTCTGGCCCTATAGGAAACACAGTAGAGTAGAAGAGTGCTCTTTTCTCAAAAGCAGAGTGTGTTTCTTGTAAGGCGAGCTAGCGTTTGTTTCCCAGTCCTAAATAGAGTTGAATCACATGCAATTTCTGGTCCTATGAGCAAGAGTTGTTTTGTGGTGTGAAGAGTCACGATTGCGCTCCCATTGTCATACACAGTGCAAATAGCACTGGCGTCTGTTCCCAGCACGTACAGTGTATTGGAATGAAGAGGATCTACTTTTCTTGTCAGGTTTCTAAGCAGAGATGAACTAGATATGGACCGTGTGTGTAGGAAGCACATTTTTTTTGTTCTTAGCAAGCTCACTCTTCTGGCCCTATAGGAAACAAAACAGAGTAGAAGAGTGCTCTTTTTTCAAAAGCAGAGTGTGTTCCTTGTAAGGCGAGCTAGCATTTGTTTCCCAGTCCTAAATGGAGTTGAATCACATGCAATTTCTGGTCCTATGAGCAAGAGTTTTTTCTGGTAAGGAAAGTCACTATTGTGCTCCCATTGCCATACACAGTGCAAATAGCACTCGCGTCTGTTCCCAGCAAGTACAGTGTATCGGACTGAAGAGGAGCTACTGTTCTTGTCAGTTTCCTAAGCAGAGTTGAACTAGATATGGCCCCTGTGTATAGGAAGCACAGTTTTTTTTTTCTAAGCAAGCTCACTGTTCTGGCCCTATAGGAAACAAAATAGAGTAGAAGAGTGCTCTTTCCTCAAAAGAAGAGTGTGTTTCTTTTAAGGCGAGCTAGTGTTTGTTTCCCAGTCCTAAATGGAGTTGAATCACTTGCAGTTTCTGGTCCTATGAGCAAGAGTTTTTTCTGGTAAGGAAAGTCACTATTGTGCTCCCATTGCCATACACAGTGCAAATAGCACTCGCGTCTTTTCCCAGCAATTACAGTGTATTGGACTGAAGAGGAGCTACTGTTCTTGTCAGTTTCCTAAGCAGAGTTGAACTAGATATGACCCATGTGTGTAGGAAGCAGAGTTGTTTTGTTCTGAGCAAGTTCACTGTTTGGGCCCGATAGGAAACACAGTAGAGTAGATGTGTGCCCTATTCTCAAAAGCAGAGCGTGTTTCTTGTAAGGCGAGCTAGCGTTTGTTTCCCAGTCCTAAATGGAGTTGAATCAAATGCAGTTTCTGTTCCTACGAGGAAGAGTTGTTTTCTGGTAAGAAGATTCACTATTGTGCACTTATTGCCGTACACAGTACAAATAGCATTCAGGTCTGTTCCCAGCTTGTACAGTGTATTGGACTGAAGAGGATCTACTGTTCTTGTCAGTTTCCTAAGCAAAGTTGAACTTGATATGGCCCGTGTGTGTAGGAAGGACAATTCTTTTGTTCTGAGCAAGCTCACTGTTCGAACCTCATAGGAAACACAGTAGAGTAGAAGAGTGCTCTTTTCTCAAAAGCAGAGTATGTTTCTTGTAAGATGAGCTAGCATTTGTTTCCCAGTCCTAATAGGAGTTGAAATACACATGCAGTTTCTGGTCCTACGAGCAAGAGTTGTTTTCTGGTTAGAAGAATCACTATTGCGCTCCCTTTGAATAACACAGGGCAAATAGCACTGGCGTCTGTTCCCAGCATGTACAGTGTATTGGACTGAAGAGGATCTACTGTTCTTGTCAGTTTCCTATGCAGAGTTGAACTAGATATGGCCCGTGTGTGTAGGAAGCACAGTTCTCTTGTTCTGAGCAAGCTCACTGTTTGGACCCCATAGGAAACACAGTAGAGTAGATGTGTGCCCTATTCACAAAAGCAGAGCGTGTTTCTTGTAAGGCGAGCTAGCGTTTGTTTTTCAGTCTTAAGTGGATTGAATCAAATGCAGTTTCAGGTCCTAAGAGCAAGAGTTGTTTTCTGGTAACAAGAGTCACTATTGTGCATCCATTGCAGTACACAGTGCAAATAGCACTCGCGTCTGTTCCCAGCAAGTACAGTTTATTGGACTGTAGAGGAGCTACTGTTCTCGTCTGTTTCTAAGCAGAGTTGAACTAGATATGGCCCGTGTGTGTAGGAAGCACAGTTCTTTTGTTCCGAGCAAGCTCACTGTTCTGGCCCTATAGGAAACACAGTAGAGTAGAAGAGTGCTCTTTTCTCAAAAGCAGAGTGTGTTTCTTGTAAGGCGAGCTAGCGTTTGTTTCCCAGTCCTAAATAGAGTTGAATCACATGCAATTTCTGGTCCTATGAGCAAGAGTTGTTTTGTGGTGTGAAGAGTCACGATTGCGCTCCCATTGTCATACACAGTGCAAATAGCACTGGCGTCTGTTCCCAGCACGTACAGTGTATTGGAATGAAGAGGATCTACTTTTCTTGTCAGGTTTCTAAGCAGAGATGAACTAGATATGGACCGTGTGTGTAGGAAGCACATTTTTTTTGTTCTTAGCAAGCTCACTCTTCTGGCCCTATAGGAAACAAAACAGAGTAGAAGAGTGCTCTTTTTTCAAAAGCAGAGTGTGTTCCTTGTAAGGCGAGCTAGCATTTGTTTCCCAGTCCTAAATGGAGTTGAATCACATGCAATTTCTGGTCCTATGAGCAAGAGTTTTTTCTGGTAAGGAAAGTCACTATTGTGCTCCCATTGCCATACACAGTGCAAATAGCACTCGCGTCTGTTCCCAGCAAGTACAGTGTATCGGACTGAAGAGGAGCTACTGTTCTTGTCAGTTTCCTAAGCAGAGTTGAACTAGATATGACCCGTGTGTGTAGGAAACACAGTTCTTTTGTTCTGAGCAAGCTCACTGTTTGGGCCCCATAGGAAACACAGTAGAGTAGATGTGTGCCCTATTCTCAAAAGCAGAGCGTGTTTCTTGTAAGGCCAGCTAGCGTTTGTTTCCCAGTCCCAAATGGTGTTGAATCAAATGCAGTTTCTGGTCCTAAGAGCAAGATTTTTTTCTGGTAAGAAGAGTCACTATTGCGCTCCCATTGCCATACACAGGGCAAATAGCAGTGGCGTCTGTTCCCAGCATGTACAGTGTATTGGACTGAAGAGGATCTACTGTTCTTGTCAGGTTCCTAAGCAGAGTTGAACTAGATATGGCCCGTGTGGGTAGGAAGCACAGTTTTTTTGACTCAGCAAGCTCACTGTTCTGGCCACATAGGAAACACAGTAGAGTAGTAGAGTGCTCTTTCCTCAAAAGGAGAGTGTGTTTCTTGTAAGGCGAGCTAGCGTTTGTTTCCCAGTCCTAAATGGAGTTGAATCTCATGCAGTTTCTGGTCATACGAGCAAGAGTTTTTTCTGGTAAGGAAAGTCTCTATTGTGCTCCCATTGCTATACACAGTGCAAATAGCTGTCGCGTCTGTTCCCAGCAATTACAGTGTATTGGACTGAAGAGGAGCTACTGTTCTTGTCAGTTTCCTAAGCAGAGTTGAACTAGATATGACCCGTGTGTGTAGGAAGCACAGTTCTTTTGTTCTGAGCAAGCACACTGTTCTGGCCCTATAGGAAACACAGTAGAGTAGAAGAGTGCTCTTTTCTCAAAAGCAGAGTGTGTTTCTTGTAAGGCGTGCTAGCGTTTGTTTCCCAATCCTAAATGGAGTTGAATCACATGCAGTTTCTAGTCCTATGAGCAAGAGTTGTTTTGTGGTATGAAGAGTCACAATTGCGCTCCCATTGTCATACACAGTGCAAATAGCACTTGCGTCTGTTCCCAGCAAGTACAGTGTATTGGACTGAAGAGGATCTACTGTTCTTGTCAGTTTCCTAAGCAGAATTGAACTAGATATGGCTGTGTGTGTAGGAAGCACAGTTCTTTTGTTCTGAGCAAGCTCACTGTTCTGGCGCTAAAGGAAACACCGTAGAGTAGAAGAATGCTCCTTCCTCAAAAGCAGAGTGTGTTACTTCTAAGGCGAGGTAGCGTTTGTTTTTCAGTCCTAAATGGAGTTGAATCACATGCAATTTCTGGTCATACGGACAAGAGTTGTTTTCTGGTTAGAAGAGTCACTATTGCGCTCCCATTGTCATACAAAGTGCAAATAGCACTGGCGTCTGTTCCCAGCAAGTACAGTGTATTGGACTGAAGAGGAGCTAATGTTCTTGTCAGGTTTCTAAGCAGAGTAGAACTAGATATGGATCATGTGTGTAGGAAGCATAATTCTTTGTTCTGAGCAAGCTCACTGTTCAGATCTTATAGGAAACACAGTAGAGTAGAAGAGTGCTCTTTCCTCAAAAGCAGAGTGTGTTTCTTGTAAGGCGAGGTGGTGTTTGTTTCCCAGTAAGAAATCGAGTTGAATCCCATGCAGTTTCTGGTCCTACGCGCAAGAAATGTTTTCTGGTAAGAAGAGTCACTATTGCGCTCCCATTGCCATACACAGTGCAAATAGCACTCGCGTCTTTTCCCAGCAATTACAGTGTATTGGACTGAAGAGGAGCTACTGTTCTTGTCAGTTTCCTAAGCAGAGTTGAACTAGATATGACCCATGTGTGTAGGAAGCAGAGTTGTTTTGTTCTGAGCAAGTTCACTGTTTGGGCCCGATAGGAAACACAGTAGAGTAGATGTGTGCCCTATTCTCAAAAGCAGAGCGTGTTTCTTGTAAGGCGAGCTAGCGTTTGTTTCCCAGTCCTAAATGGAGTTGAATCAAATGCAGTTTCTGTTCCTACGAGGAAGAGTTGTTTTCTGGTAAGAAGATTCACTATTGTGCACTTATTGCCGTACACAGTACAAATAGCATTCAGGTCTGTTCCCAGCTTGTACAGTGTATTGGACTGAAGAGGATCTACTGTTCTTGTCAGTTTCCTAAGCAAAGTTGAACTTGATATGGCCCGTGTGTGTAGGAAGGACAATTCTTTTGTTCTGAGCAAGCTCACTGTTCGAACCTCATAGGAAACACAGTAGAGTAGAAGAGTGCTCTTTTCTCAAAAGCAGAGTATGTTTCTTGTAAGATGAGCTAGCATTTGTTTCCCAGTCCTAATAGGAGTTGAAATACACATGCAGTTTCTGGTCCTACGAGCAAGAGTTGTTTTCTGGTTAGAAGAATCACTATTGCGCTCCCTTTGAATTACACAGGGCAAATAGCACTGGCGTCTGTTCCCAGCATGTACAGTGTATTGGACTGAAGAGGATCTACTGTTCTTGTCAGTTTCCTATGCAGAGTTGAACTAGATATGGCCCGTGTGTGTAGGAAGCACAGTTCTCTTGTTCTGAGCAAGCTCACTGTTTGGACCCCATAGGAAACACAGTAGAGTAGATGTGTGCCCTATTCACAAAAGCAGAGCGTGTTTCTTGTAAGGCGAGCTAGCGTTTGTTTTTCAGTCTTAAGTGGATTGAATCAAATGCAGTTTCAGGTCCTAAGAGCAAGAGTTGTTTTCTGGTAACAAGAGTCACTATTGTGCATCCATTGCAGTACACAGTGCAAATAGCACTCGCGTCTGTTCCCAGCAAGTACAGTTTATTGGACTGTAGAGGAGCTACTGTTCTCGTCTGTTTCTAAGCAGAGTTGAACTAGATATGGCCCGTGTGTGTAGGAAGCACAGTTCTTTTGTTCCGAGCAAGCTCACTGTTCTGGCCCTATAGGAAACACAGTAGAGTAGAAGAGTGCTCTTTTCTCAAAAGCAGAGTGTGTTTCTTGTAAGGCGAGCTAGCGTTTGTTTCCCAGTCCTAAATAGAGTTGAATCACATGCAATTTCTGGTCCTATGAGCAAGAGTTGTTTTGTGGTGTGAAGAGTCACGATTGCGCTCCCATTGTCATACACAGTGCAAATAGCACTGGCGTCTGTTCCCAGCACGTACAGTGTATTGGAATGAAGAGGATCTACTTTTCTTGTCAGGTTTCTAAGCAGAGATGAACTAGATATGGACCGTGTGTGTAGGAAGCACATTTTTTTTGTTCTTAGCAAGCTCACTCTTCTGGCCCTATAGGAAACAAAACAGAGTAGAAGAGTGCTCTTTTTTCAAAAGCAGAGTGTGTTCCTTGTAAGGCGAGCTAGCATTTGTTTCCCAGTCCTAAATGGAGTTGAATCACATGCAATTTCTGGTCCTATGAGCAAGAGTTTTTTCTGGTAAGGAAAGTCACTATTGTGCTCCCATTGCCATACACAGTGCAAATAGCACTCGCGTCTGTTCCCAGCAAGTACAGTGTATCGGACTGAAGAGGAGCTACTGTTCTTGTCAGTTTCCTAAGCAGAGTTGAACTAGATATGGCCCCTGTGTATAGGAAGCACAGTTTTTTTTTTCTAAGCAAGCTCACTGTTCTGGCCCTATAGGAAACAAAATAGAGTAGAAGAGTGCTCTTTCCTCAAAAGAAGAGTGTGTTTCTTTTAAGGCGAGCTAGTGTTTGTTTCCCAGTCCTAAATGGAGTTGAATCACTTGCAGTTTCTGGTCCTATGAGCAAGAGTTTTTTCTGGTAAGGAAAGTCACTATTGTGCTCCCATTGCCATACACAGTGCAAATAGCACTCGCGTCTTTTCCCAGCAATTACAGTGTATTGGACTGAAGAGGAGCTACTGTTCTTGTCAGTTTCCTAAGCAGAGTTGAACTAGATATGACCCATGTGTGTAGGAAGCAGAGTTGTTTTGTTCTGAGCAAGTTCACTGTTTGGGCCCGATAGGAAACACAGTAGAGTAGATGTGTGCCCTATTCTCAAAAGCAGAGCGTGTTTCTTGTAAGGCGAGCTAGCGTTTGTTTCCCAGTCCTAAATGGAGTTGAATCAAATGCAGTTTCTGTTCCTACGAGGAAGAGTTGTTTTCTGGTAAGAAGATTCACTATTGTGCACTTATTGCCGTACACAGTACAAATAGCATTCAGGTCTGTTCCCAGCTTGTACAGTGTATTGGACTGAAGAGGATCTACTGTTCTTGTCAGTTTCCTAAGCAAAGTTGAACTTGATATGGCCCGTGTGTGTAGGAAGGACAATTCTTTTGTTCTGAGCAAGCTCACTGTTCGAACCTCATAGGAAACACAGTAGAGTAGAAGAGTGCTCTTTTCTCAAAAGCAGAGTATGTTTCTTGTAAGATGAGCTAGCATTTGTTTCCCAGTCCTAATAGGAGTTGAAATACACATGCAGTTTCTGGTCCTACGAGCAAGAGTTGTTTTCTGGTTAGAAGAATCACTATTGCGCTCCCTTTGAATAACACAGGGCAAATAGCACTGGCGTCTGTTCCCAGCATGTACAGTGTATTGGACTGAAGAGGATCTACTGTTCTTGTCAGTTTCCTATGCAGAGTTGAACTAGATATGGCCCGTGTGTGTAGGAAGCACAGTTCTCTTGTTCTGAGCAAGCTCACTGTTTGGACCCCATAGGAAACACAGTAGAGTAGATGTGTGCCCTATTCACAAAAGCAGAGCGTGTTTCTTGTAAGGCGAGCTAGCGTTTGTTTTTCAGTCTTAAGTGGATTGAATCAAATGCAGTTTCAGGTCCTAAGAGCAAGAGTTGTTTTCTGGTAACAAGAGTCACTATTGTGCATCCATTGCAGTACACAGTGCAAATAGCACTCGCGTCTGTTCCCAGCAAGTACAGTTTATTGGACTGTAGAGGAGCTACTGTTCTCGTCTGTTTCTAAGCAGAGTTGAACTAGATATGGCCCGTGTGTGTAGGAAGCACAGTTCTTTTGTTCCGAGCAAGCTCACTGTTCTGGCCCTATAGGAAACACAGTAGAGTAGAAGAGTGCTCTTTTCTCAAAAGCAGAGTGTGTTTCTTGTAAGGCGAGCTAGCGTTTGTTTCCCAGTCCTAAATGGAGTTGAATCAAATGCAGTTTCTGTTCCTACGAGGAAGAGTTGTTTTCTGGTAAGAAGATTCACTATTGTGCACTTATTGCCGTACACAGTACAAATAGCATTCAGGTCTGTTCCCAGCTTGTACAGTGTATTGGACTGAAGAGGATCTACTGTTCTTGTCAGTTTCCTAAGCAAAGTTGAACTTGATATGGCCCGTGTGTGTAGGAAGGACAATTCTTTTGTTCTGAGCAAGCTCACTGTTCGAACCTCATAGGAAACACAGTAGAGTAGAAGAGTGCTCTTTTCTCAAAAGCAGAGTATGTTTCTTGTAAGATGAGCTAGCATTTGTTTCCCAGTCCTAATAGGAGTTGAAATACACATGCAGTTTCTGGTCCTACGAGCAAGAGTTGTTTTCTGGTTAGAAGAATCACTATTGCGCTCCCTTTGAATAACACAGGGCAAATAGCACTGGCGTCTGTTCCCAGCATGTACAGTGTATTGGACTGAAGAGGATCTACTGTTCTTGTCAGTTTCCTATGCAGAGTTGAACTAGATATGGCCCGTGTGTGTAGGAAGCACAGTTCTCTTGTTCTGAGCAAGCTCACTGTTTGGACCCCATAGGAAACACAGTAGAGTAGATGTGTGCCCTATTCACAAAAGCAGAGCGTGTTTCTTGTAAGGCGAGCTAGCGTTTGTTTTTCAGTCTTAAGTGGATTGAATCAAATGCAGTTTCAGGTCCTAAGAGCAAGAGTTGTTTTCTGGTAACAAGAGTCACTATTGTGCATCCATTGCAGTACACAGTGCAAATAGCACTCGCGTCTGTTCCCAGCAAGTACAGTTTATTGGACTGTAGAGGAGCTACTGTTCTCGTCTGTTTCTAAGCAGAGTTGAACTAGATATGGCCCGTGTGTGTAGGAAGCACAGTTCTTTTGTTCCGAGCAAGCTCACTGTTCTGGCCCTATAGGAAACACAGTAGAGTAGAAGAGTGCTCTTTTCTCAAAAGCAGAGTGTGTTTCTTGTAAGGCGAGCTAGCGTTTGTTTCCCAGTCCTAAATAGAGTTGAATCACATGCAATTTCTGGTCCTATGAGCAAGAGTTGTTTTGTGGTGTGAAGAGTCACGATTGCGCTCCCATTGTCATACACAGTGCAAATAGCACTGGCGTCTGTTCCCAGCACGTACAGTGTATTGGAATGAAGAGGATCTACTTTTCTTGTCAGGTTTCTAAGCAGAGATGAACTAGATATGGACCGTGTGTGTAGGAAGCACATTTTTTTTGTTCTTAGCAAGCTCACTCTTCTGGCCCTATAGGAAACAAAACAGAGTAGAAGAGTGCTCTTTTTTCAAAAGCAGAGTGTGTTCCTTGTAAGGCGAGCTAGCATTTGTTTCCCAGTCCTAAATGGAGTTGAATCACATGCAATTTCTGGTCCTATGAGCAAGAGTTTTTTCTGGTAAGGAAAGTCACTATTGTGCTCCCATTGCCATACACAGTGCAAATAGCACTCGCGTCTGTTCCCAGCAAGTACAGTGTATCGGACTGAAGAGGAGCTACTGTTCTTGTCAGTTTCCTAAGCAGAGTTGAACTAGATATGACCGTGTGTGTAGGAAACACAGTTCTTTTGTTCTGAGCAAGCTCACTGTTTGGGCCCCATAGGAAACACAGTAGAGTAGATGTGTGCCCTATTCTCAAAAGCAGAGCGTGTTTCTTGTAAGGCCAGCTAGCGTTTGTTTCCCAGTCCCAAATGGTGTTGAATCAATGCAGTTTCTGGTCCTAAGAGCAAGATTTTTTTCTGGTAAGAAGAGTCACTATTGCGCTCCCATTGCCATACACAGGGCAAATAGCAGTGGCGTCTGTTCCCAGCATGTACAGTGTATTGGACTGAAGAGGATCTACTGTTCTTGTCAGGTTCCTAAGCAGAGTTGAACTAGATATGGCCCGTGTGGGTAGGAAGCACAGTTTTTTTGACTCAGCAAGCTCACTGTTCTGGCCACATAGGAAACACAGTAGAGTAGTAGAGTGCTCTTTCCTCAAAAGGAGAGTGTGTTTCTTGTAAGGCGAGCTAGCGTTTGTTTCCCAGTCCTAAATGGAGTTGAATCTCATGCAGTTTCTGGTCATACGAGCAAGAGTTTTTTCTGGTAAGGAAAGTCTCTATTGTGCTCCATTGCTATACACAGTGCAAATAGCTGTCCGCGTCTGTTCCCAGCAATTACAGTGTATTGGACTGAAGAGGAGCTACTGTTCTTGTCAGTTTCCTAAGCAGAGTTGAACTAGATATGACCCGTGTGTGTAGGAAGCACAGTTCTTTTGTTCTGAGCAAGCACACTGTTCTGGCCCTATAGGAAACACAGTAGAGTAGAAGAGTGCTCTTTTCTCAAAAGCAGAGTGTGTTTCTTGTAAGGCGTGCTAGCGTTTGTTTCCCAATCCTAAATGGAGTTGAATCACATGCAGTTTCTAGTCCTATGAGCAAGAGTTGTTTTGTGGTATGAAGAGTCACAATTGCGCTCCCATTGTCATACACAGTGCAATAGCACTTGCGTCTGTTCCCAGCAAGTACAGTGTATTGGACTGAAGAGGATCTACTGTTCTTGTCAGTTTCCTAAGCAGAATTGAACTAGATATGGCTGTGTGTGTAGGAAGCACAGTTCTTTTGTTCTGAGCAAGCTCACTGTTCTGGCGCTAAAGGAAACACCGTAGAGTAGAAGAATGCTCCTTCCTCAAAAGCAGAGTGTGTTACTTCTAAGGCGAGGTAGCGTTTGTTTTTCAGTCCTAAATGGAGTTGAATCACATGCAATTTCTGGTCATACGGACAAGAGTTGTTTTCTGGTTAGAAGAGTCACTATTGCGCTCCCATTGTCATACAAAGTGCAAATAGCACTGGCGTCTGTTCCCAGCAAGTACAGTGTATTGGACTGAAGAGGAGCTAATGTTCTTGTCAGGTTTCTAAGCAGAGTAGAACTAGATATGGATCATGTGTGTAGGAAGCATAATTCTTTGTTCTGAGCAAGCTCACTGTTCAGATCTTATAGGAAACACAGTAGAGTAGAAGAGTGCTCTTTCCTCAAAAGCAGAGTGTGTTTCTTGTAAGGCGAGGTGGTGTTTGTTTCCCAGTAAGAAATCGAGTTGAATCCCATGCAGTTTCTGGTCCTACGCGCAAGAAATGTTTTCTGGTAAGAAGAGTCACTATTGCGCTCCCATTGCCATACACAGTGCAAATAGCACTCGCGTCTGTTTCCAGCAAGTACAGTGTATTGGACTGAGGAGAGGCTACTGTTCTTGTCAGTTTCCTAAGCAGAATTGAACTAGATATGGCCCGTGTGTATAGGAAGCACAGTTCTTTTTTTCTGAGCAAGCTCACTGTTCTGGCCCTATAGGAAGCACAGTAGAGTAGAAGAATGCTCTTTTCTCAAAAGCAGAGTGTGTTTCTTGTAAGGCAAGCTAGCATTTGTTTCCCCAGTCCTAAATGGAGTTGAATCACATGCAGTTTCTGGTCCTAAGAGCAAGAGTTTTTTTCTGGTAAGAAGAGTCACTTTTGCGCTCCCATTGTCATACACAGGGCAAATAGGACTGGCGTCTGTTCCCAGCATGTACAGTGTATTGGACTGAAGAGGAGCTAATGTTCTTGTCAGTTTCCTAAGCAGAGTAGAACTAGATATGGCCCGTTTGTGTAGGAAGCACAATTCTTTTGTTCTTAGCAAGCTCACTGTTCAGATCCCATAGGAAACACAGTAGATTAGAAGAGTGCTCTTTTCTCAAAAGCAGAGTGTGTTTCTTGTAAGGCGAGGTAGTGTTTGTTTCCCAGTAAGAAATCGAGTTGAATCCCATGCAGTTTCTGGTCCTACGAGCAAGAGATATTTTCTGGTAAGAAGAGTCACTTTTGCGCTCCAATTATCATACACAGGGCAAATAGCACTGCGTCTGCTCCCAGCAAGTACAGTGTATTGGACTGAAGAGGATCTACTATTCTTGTTAGTTTCCTAAGCAAAATTGAACTAGATATGGCCGTGTGTGTAGGAAGCACATTTCTTTTGTTCTGAGCAAGCTCACTGTTTTGGCCCTATAGGAATCACAGTAGAGTAGAAGAGTGCTCTTTTCTCAAAAGCAGAGAGTGTTTCTTGTAAGGCGATCTAGCGTTAGTTTCCAGTCATAAATGGAGTTGAATCATATGCAGTTTTTGGTCCTACGAGCAACAGTTGTTTTCTGGTAAGAAGAGTCACTATTGCGCTCCCATTGTCGTACAGAGGGCAAATACCACTGGCGTCTGTTCCAGGCAAGTACAGTGTATTGGACTGAAGAGGATCTACTATTCTTGACAGTTTCCTAAGCAGAATTGAACTAGATATGGCTGTGTGTGTAGGAAGAACAGTTCTTTTGTTCTGAGCAAGCTCACTGTTCGGACCCCATAGGAAACACAGTAGAGTAGAAGAGTGCTCTTTTCTCAAAAGCAGAGTGTGTATCTTGTAAGGTGAGCTAGCTTTGGTTTCCCAGTCCTAAATGCAGTTGAATCACATGCAGTTTCTGGTCCTACGAGCAAGAGTTGTTTTCTGGTAAAAAGAGTTACTATTGCGCTCCAGTTATCATACACAGGGCAAATAGCACTGGCGTCTGTTCCCAGCATGTACATTGTATTGGACTGAAGAGGAGCTACTGTTCTTGTCAGTTTCCTAAGCAGAGTTGAACTAGATATGGCCCCTGTGTGTAGGAAGCACAGTTTTTTTGTTCTCAGCAAGCTCACTGTTCTGGCCCTCTAGGAAACAAAATAGAGTAGAAGAGGGCTCTTTCCTCAAAAGAAGAGTGTGTTTCTTGTAAGGCGAGCTAGTGTTTGTTTCCCAGTCCTAAATGGAGTTGAATCACATGCAGTTTCTGGTCCTACGAGCAAGAGTTTTTTCTGGTAAGGAAAGTCACTATTGTGCTCCCATTGCCATACATAGTGCAAATAGCACTCGCGTCTGTTCCCAGCAATTACAGTGTATTGGACTGAAGAGGAGCTACTGTTCTTGTCAGTTTCCTAAGCAGAGTTGAACTAAATATGACCCGTGTGTGTAGGAAGCACAGTTCTTTTGTTCTGAGCAAGCTCACTGTTTGGGCCCGATAGGAAACACAGTAGAGTAGATGTGTGCCCTATTCTCAAAAGCAGAGCGTGTTTCTTGTAAGGCGAGCTAGCATTTGTTTCTCAGTCCTAAATGGAGTTGAATCGAATGCAGTTTCTGTTCCTATGAGGAAGAGTTGTTTTCTGGTAAGAAGATTCACAATTGTGCACTTATTGTCGTACACAGTGCAAATAGCACTCGCGTCTGTTCCCAGCAAGTACAGTGTATCGGACTGAATAGGAGCTACTGTTCTTGTCAGTTTCCTAAGCAGAGTTGAACTAGATATGGCCCGTGTGTAGGAAGCACAGTTCTTTTGTTCTAAGCAAGCTCACTGTTCTGGCCATATAGGAAACACAGTAGAGTAGAAGAGTGCTCTTTTCTCTAAAGCAGAATGTGTTTCTTGTAAGTCAGGTAGCGTTTGTTTCCCAGTCTTAAATGGAGGTGAATCACATGCAGTTTCTGGTCCTACGAGGAAGAGTTGTTTTATGATATGAATAGTCACTATTGCACTGCCATTGCCATACACAGGACAAATAGCACTGGCGTCTGTTCCCAGCAGTACAGTGTATTGGACTGAAGAGGAGCTACTGTTCTTGTCAGGTTCCTAAGCAAAATTGAACTAGATATGGCTGTGTGTGTAGGAAGCACAGTTCTTTTGTTCTGAGAAAGCTCAATGTTCGGACCCCATAGAAAACACAGTAGAGTAGAAGAATGCTCTTTTCTCTAAAGCAGAGTGTGTTTCTTGTAAGGCGAGCTAGCGTTGGTTTCCCAGACCGAAATGGAGTTGAGTCACATGCAGTTTTTTGTCCTATGAGCAAGAGTTGTTTTCTGGTAAGCCGAGTCACTATTGTGCTCCAATTGCCATACACAGTGCAAATAGCACTCGCGTCTCTTCCCCGCAAGTACAGTGTATTGGACAGAAGAGGAGCTACTGTTCTTGTCAGTGTCCTAAGCAGAGTTGAACTAGATATGTTCGATGTGTGTAGGAAGCACAGTTTTTTTGTTCTGAGCAAGGTCACTGTTCGGACCCCATAGGAAACACAGTAGAGTAGAAGAGTGCTCTTTTCTCTAAAGCAGAGTGTGTTTCTTGTAAGGCGAGCTAGCATTTGTTTCCCAGTCCTAAATGGCGTTGAATCACATGCAGTGTGTGGTCCTACGAGCAAGAGTTGTTTTCTGGTAAGGAAAGCCACTATTGTGCTCTCATTGCCATACACAGTGCAAATAGCACTTGTGTCTGTTCCCAGCAAGTACAGTGTATTGAACTGAAGAGGAGATACGGTTCTTGTCAGTCTCCTAAGCAGAGTTGAACGAGATATGGCCCGTGTGTCTAGGAAGCACAGTTCATTTGTTCTGAGCAAGCTCACTGTTTGGACCCCGTAGGAAACACAGTAGAGTAGAAGAGTGCTCTTTTCTCAAAAGTAGGGTGTGTTTCTTGTAAGGCGAGCTAGCATTTGTTTCCCAGTCCTAAATGGAGTTGAATCACATGCAGTTTCTGGTCCTACGAGCAAGAGTTGTTTTCTGGTAAGGAAAGTCACTATTGCTCTCCCTTTGCCATACACAGTGCAAATAGCACTCGCGTCTGTTCCCAGCAAGTACAGTGTATCGGACTGAAGAGGAGCTACTGTTCTTGTCAGTTTCCTAAGCAGAGTTGAACTAGATAAGGACCGTGTGTGTAGAAAGCACAGTTCTTTTGTTCTGAGCAAGCTCACTGTTCTGGCCCTATAGGAAACACAGTAGAGTAGAAGAGTGCTCTTTTCTCAAAAGCAGAGTGTGTTTCTTGTAAGGCGAGCTAGCGTTTGTTTCCTAGTCCTAAATGGAGTTGAGTCACATGCAGTATGTGGTCCTATGAACAAGAGTTGTTTTCTGGTAAGGAAAGTCACTATTGCGCTCCCATTGCCATACACAGGGCAAATAGCACTGGCGTCTTTTCCCAGCAAGCACAGTGTATTGGACTGAATAGGAGCTACTGTTCTTCTCAGTTTCCTAAGCAGAGTTGAACTACATATAGTCCTTGTGTGTAGGAAGCACAGTTCTTATGTTCTGAGCAAGCTCACTGTTTGGACCTCATAGGAAACACAGTAGAGTAGAAAAGTGCTCTTTTTTCTAAAGCAGAGTGTGTTTCTTGTAAGGCGAGCTAGCATTTGTTTCCCAGTCCTAAATGGAGTGGAATCACATGCAGTTTCTGTCCTACGAGCAAGAGTTGTTTTATGGTAAGAATAGTCACTATTGTGCTGCCATTGCCATACACAGGACAAATAGCACTGGCGTCTGTTCACAGCAAGTACAGTGTATTGGACTGAAGAGGATCTACTGTTTTTGTCAGGTTCCTAAGCAGAATTGAACTAGATATGGCCGTGTGTGCAGGAAGCACAGTTCTTTTGTTCTGAGCAAGCTCACTGTTCGGACCCCATAGGAAACACAGTAGAGTAGAAGAGTGCTCTTTGTCAAAAGCAGAGTGTGTTTTTTGTAAGGCAAGCTATCATTTATTTCCCAGTCCTAAATGGAGTTGAATCACATGCAGTTTCTGGTCCTACGAGCAAGAGTTGTTTTCTGGTAAGGAAAGTCACTATTGTGCTCCCTTTGACATACACAGTGCAAATAGCACTCGTGTCTGTTCCCAGCAAGTACAGTGTATCGGACTGAAGAGGAGCTACTGTTATTGTCAGTTTCCTAAGCAGAGTTGAACTAGATATGGTCCATGTGTGTAGGAAGCACAGTTCTTTGTTCTGAGCAAGCTCACTGTTTGGACCCCATAGGAAACACAGTAGAGTAGAAGAGTGCTCTTTTCTCAAAAGCAGAGAGTGTTTCATGTAAGGCGAGCTAGCATTTGTTTTCCAGTCCTACACGGAGTTGAATCACATGCAGTTTCTGGTCCTACGAGCAAGAGTTGTTTTCTGGTAAGGAAAGTCACTATTGCGCTCCCATTGCCATACACAGTGCAAATAGCACTCGCGTCTGTTCCCTGCAAGTACAGTGAATCGGACTGAAGAGGAGCTACTGTTCTTGTCAGTTTCCTAAGCAGAGTTGAACTAGATATGGCCCGTGTGTAGGAAGCACAGTTCTTTTGTTCTAAGCAAGCTCACTGTTCTGGCCGTATAGGAAACACAGTAGAGTAGAAGAGTGCTCTTTTCTCTAAAGCAGAATGTGTTTCTTGTAAGGCGAGCTAGCGTTTGTTTCCCAGTCCTAAATGAAGTTGAATCACATGCAGTTTCTGGTCCTACGAGCTAGAGTTGTTTAATGATAAGAATAGTCACTATTGCGCTGCCATTGCCATACACAGAACAAATAGCACTGGCGTCTGTTCCCAGCAGTACAGTGTATTGGACTGAAGAGGAGCTACTGTTCTTGTCAGGTTCCTAAGCAGAATTGAACTAGATATGGCTGTGTGTGTAGGAAGCACAGTTCTTTTGTTCTGAGAAAGCTCACTGTTCGGACCCCATAGGAAACACAGTAGAGTAGAAGAGTGCTCTTTTCTCTAAAGCAGAGTGTGTTTCTTGTAAGGCGAGCTAACGTTTGTTTCCCAGACCTAAATGGAGTTGAGTCACATGCAGTTTTTTGTCCTACGAGCAAGAGTTGTTTTCTGGTAAGACGAGTCACTATTGTGCTCCAATTGCCATACACAGTGCAAATAGCACTCGCGTCTCTTCCCCGCAAGTACAGTGTATTGGACTGAAGATGAGCTACTCTTCTTGTCAGTTTCCTAAGCAGAGTTGAACTAGATATGGTCCATGTGTGTAGGAAGCACAGTTCTTTTGTTCTGAGCAAGCTCACTGTTTGGACCCCATAGGAAACACAGTAGAGTAGTAGAGTGCTCTTTTCTCAGAAGCAGAGTATGTTTCTGGTAAGGCGAGCTAGCATTTGTTTCCCAGTCCTAAATGGCGTTGAATCACATGCAGTGTGTGGTCCTACGAGCAAGAATTGTTTTCTGGTAAGGAAAGCCACTATTGTGCTCTCATTGCCATACACAGTGCAAATAGCACTTGTGTCTGTTCCCAGCAAGTACAGTGTATTGGACTGAAGAGGAGCTACTGTTCTTGTAAGTCTCCTAAGCAGAGTTGAACTAGATATGGCCCGTGTGTCTAGGAAGCACAGTTCATTTGTTCTGAGCAAGCTCACTGTTTGGACCCCGTAGGAAACACAGTAGAGTAGAAGAGTGCTCTTTTCTCAAAAGAAGGGTGTGTTTCTTGTAAGGCGAGCTAGCGTTTCTTTCCCAGTCCTAAATGGAGTTTAATCACATGCAGTTTCTGGTCCTACGAGCAAGAGTTGTTTTCTGGTAAGGAAAGTCACTATTGCTCTCCCTTTGCCATACACAGTGCAAATAGCACTCGCGTCTGTTCTTAGCAAGTACAGTGTATCGGACTGAAGAGGAGCTACTGTTCTTGTCAGTTTCCTAAGCAGAGTTGAACTAGATATGGCCCATATGTGTAGGAAGCACAGTTCTTTGTTCTGAGCAAGCTCACTGTTTGGACCCCATAGGAAACACAGTAGAGTAGAAGAGTGCTCTTTTCTCAAAAGCAGAGAGTGTTTCATGTAAGCGAGCTAGCATTTGTTTCCCAGTCCTATACGGAGTTGAATCACATGCATTTTCTGGTCCTACGAGCAAGAGTTGTTTTCTGGTAAGGAAAGTCACTATTGCGCTCCCATTGCCATACACAGTGCAAATAGCACTTGCGTCTGTTCCCTGCAAGTACAGTGAATCAGACTGAAGAGGAGCTACTGTTCTTGTCAGTTTGCTAAGCAGAGTTGAACTAGATATGGCCCGTGTTTAGGAAGCACAGTTCTTTTGTTCTGCGCAAGCTCACTGTTCTGGCCCTATAGGAAACACAGTAGAGTAGAAGAGTGCTCTTTTGTCTAAAGCAGATTGTGTTTCTTGTAAGGCGAGCTAGCTTTTGTTTCCCAGTCCAAAATGGAGTTGAATCACATGCAGTTTCTGGTCCTACTAGCAAGAGTTGTTTAATGATAAGAATAGTCACTATTGCGCTGCCATTGCCATACACAGGACAAATAGCACTGGCGTCTGTTCCCAGCAGTACAGTGTATTGGACTGAAGAGGAGCTACTGTTCTTGTCAGGTTCCTAAGCACAATTGAACTAGATATGGCTGTGTGTAGGAAGCACAGTTCTTTTATTCTGAGAAAGCTCACTGTTCGGACCCCATAGGAAACACAGTAGAGTAGAAGAGTGTTCTTTTCTCTAAAGCAGAGTGTGTTTCTTGTAAGGCGAGCTAGTGTTTGTTTCCCAGACCTAAATGGAGTTGAGTCACATGCAGTTTTTTGTCCTACGAGCAAGAGTTGTTTTCTGGTAAGACGAGTCACTCTTGTGCTCCAATTGCCATACACAGTGCAAATAGCACTCGCGTCTCTTCCCCGCAAGTACAGTGTATCGGACTGAAGAGGAGCTACTGTTCTTGTCAGTCTCCTAAGCAGAGTTGAACTAGATATGGCCCGTGTGTCTAGGAAGCACAGTTCATTTGTTCTGAGCAAGCTCACTGTTTGGACCCTGTAGGAAACACAGTAGAGTAGAAGAGTGCTCTTTTCTCAAAAGAAGGGTGTGTTTCTTGTAAGGCGAGCTAGCGTTTGTTTCCCAGTCCTAAATGGAGTTTAATCACATGCAGTTTCTGGTCCTACGAGCAAGAGTTGTTTTCTGGTAAGAAGAGTCACTATTGCTCTCCCATTGCCATACACAGTGCAAATAGCACTCGCGTCTGTTCCCAGCAAGTACAGTGTATCAGACTGAAGAGGAGCTACTGTTCTTGTCAGTTTCCTAAGCAGAGTTGAACTAGATAAGGACCGTGTGTGTAGAAAGCACAGTTCTTTTGATCTGAGCAAGCTCACTGTTCTGGCCCTATAGGAAACACAGTAGAGTAGAAGAGTGCTCTTTTCTAAAAAGCAGAGTGCGTTTCTTGTAAGGCGAGCTAGCGTTTGTTTCCTAGTCCTAAATGGAGTTGGATCACATGCAGTATGTGGTTCTACGTACAAGAGTTGTTTTCTGGTAAGGAAAGTCACTATTGCGCTCCCATTGCTATACACAGGGCAAATAGCACTCGCGTCTTTTCCCAGCAAGTACAGTGTATTGGACTGAATAGGAGCTACTGTTCTTGTCAGTTTCCTAAGCAGAGTTGAACTACATATAGTCCTTGTGTGTAGGAAGCACAGTTCTTATGTTCTGAGCAAGGTCACTGTTCGGACCCCATAGGAAACACAGTAGAGTAGAAGAGTGCTCTTTTCTCTAAAGCAGAGTGTGTTTCTTGTAAGGCGAGCTAGCATTTGTTTCCCAGTCCTAAATGGCGTTGAATCACATGCAGTGTGTGTTCCTACGAGCAAGAGTTGTTTTCTGGTAAGGAAAGCCACTATTGTGCTCTAATTGCCATACACAGTGCAAATAGCACTTGCGTCTGTTCCCAGCAAGTACAGTGTATTGGACTGAAGAGGAGATACTGTTCTTGTCAGTCTCCTAAGCAGAGTTGAACTAGATATGGCCCGTGTGTCTAGGAAGCACAGTTCATTTGTTCTGAGCAAGCTCACTGTTTGGCCCCGTAGGAAACACAGTAGAGTAGAAGAGTGCTCTTTTCTCAAAAGTAGGGTGTGTTTCTTGTAAGGCGAGCTAGCGTTTGTTTCCCAGTCCTAAATGGAGTTGAATCACATGCAGTTTCTGGTCCTACGAGCAAGAGTTGTTTTCTGGTAAGGAAAGTCACTATTGCTCACCCTTTGCCATACACAGTGCAAATAGCACTCGCGTCTGTTCCCAGCAAGTACAGTGTATCGGACTGAAGAGGAGCTACTGTTCTTGTCAGTTTCCTAAGCAGAGTTGAACTAGATAAGGACCGTGTGTGTAGAAAGCACAGTTCTTTTGTTCTGAGCAAGCTCACTGTTCTGGCCCTATAGGAAACACAGTAGAGTAGAAGAGTGCTCTTTTCTCAAAAGCAGAGTGTGTTTCTTGTAAGGCAAGCTAGCGTTTGTTTCCTAGTCCTAAATGGAGTTGAGTCACATGCAGTATGTGGTCCTATGAACAAGAGTTGTTTTCTGGTAAGGAAAGTCACTATTGTGCTCCCATTGCCATACACAGGGCAAATAGCACTGGCGTCTTTTCCCAGCAAGCACAGTGTATTGGACTGAATAGCAGCTACTGTTCTTCACAGTTTCCTAAGCAGAGTTGAACTACATATAGTCCTTGTGTGTAGGAAGCACAGTTCTTATGTTCTGAGCAAGCTCACTGTTTGGACCTCATAGGAAACACAGTAGAGTAGAAAAGTGCTCTTTTTTCTAAAGCAGAGTGTGTTTCTTGTAAGGCGAGCTAGCGTTTGTTTCCCAGTCCTAAATGGAGTGGAATCACATGCAGTTTCTGTCCTACGAGCAAGAGTTGTTTTATGGTAAGAATAGTCACTATTGTGCTGCCATTGCATACACAGGACAAATAGCACTGGCGTCTGTTCACAGCAAGTACAGTGTATTGGACTGAAGAGGATCTACTGTTCTTGTCAGGTTCCTAAGCAGAATTGAACTAGATATGGCCGTGTGTGCAGGAAGCACAGTTCTTTTGTTCTGAGCAAGCTCACTGTTCGGACCCCATAGGAAACACAGTAGAGTATAAGAGTGCTCTTTGTCAAAAGCAGAGTGTGTTTTTAGTAAGGCAAGCTATCATTTATTTCCCAGTCCTAAATGGAGTTGAATCACATGCAGTTTCTGGTCCTACGAGCAAGAGTTTTTTTCTGGTAAGGAAAGTCACTATTGTGCTCCCTTTGACATACACAGTGCAAATAGCACTCGTGTCTGTTCCCAGCAAGTACAGTGTATCGGACTGAAGAGGAGCTACTGTTATTGTCAGTTTCCTAAGCAGAGTTGAACTAGATATGGTCCATGTGTGTAGGAAGCACAGTTCTTTGTTCTGAGCAAGCTCACTGTTTGGACCCCATAGGAAACACAGTAGAGTAGAAGAGTGCTCTTTTCTCAAAAGCAGAGAGTGTTTCATGTAAGCGAGCTAGCATTTGTTTCCCAGTCCTATACGGAGTTGAATCACATGCAGTTTCTGGTCCTACAAGCAAGAGTTTTTTTTCTGGTAAGGAAAGTCACTATTGCGCTCCCATTGCCATACACAGTCCAAATAGCACTCGCGTCTGTTCCCACCAAGTACAGTGAATCGGACTGAAGAGGAGCTACTGTTCTTGTCAGTTTGCTAAGCAGAGTTGAACTAGATATGGCCCGTGTGTAGGAAGCACAGTTCTTTTTTTCTGAGCAAGCTCACTGTTCTGGCCCTATAGGAAACACAGTAGAGTAGAAGAGTGCTCTTTTCTCTAAAGCATATTGTGTTTCTTGTAAGGCGAGCTAGCTTTTGTTTCCCAGTCCTAAATGGAGTTGAATCACATGCAGTTTCTGGTCCTACGAGCAAGAGTTGTTTAATGATAAGAATAGTCACTATTGCGCTGCCATTGCCATACACAGGATAAAGAGCACTGGCGTCTGTTCCCAGCAGTACAGTGTATTGGACTGAAGAGGAGCTACTGTTCTTGTCAGGTTCCTAAGCAGAATTGAACTAGATATGGCTGTGTGTAGGAAGCACAGTTCTTTTGTTCTGAGAAAGCTCACTGTTCGGACCCCATAGGAAACACAGTAGAGTAGAAGAGTGCTCTTTTCTCAGAAGCAGAGTGTGTTTCTTGTAAGGGGGGCTAGCATTTGTTTCCCAGACCTAAATGGAGTTGAGTCACATGCAGTTTTTTGTCCTATGAGCAAGAGTTGTTTCTGGTAAGACGAGTCACTATTGTGCTCCAATTGCCATACACAGTGCAAATAGCACTAGCGTCTCTTCCCCGCAAGTACAGTGTATTGGACTAAAGAGGAGATACTGATCTTGTCAGTTTCCTAAGCAGAGTTGAACTAGATATGGTCCATGTGTGTAGGAAGCACAGTTCTTTTGTTCTGAGCAAGCTCACTGTTTGGACCCCATAGGAAACACAGTAGAGTAGAAGAGTGCTCTTTTCTCAAAAGCAGAGTGTGTTTCTTGTAACGCGAGCTAACATTTGTTTCCCAGTCCTAAATGGCGTTGAATCACATGCAGTGTGTGGTCCTACGAGCAAGAGTTGTTTTCTGGTAAGGAAAGCCACTATTGCGCTCTCATTGCCATACACAGTGCAAATAGCACTCGCGTCTGTTCACAGCAAGTACAGTGTATTGGACTGAAGAGGAGCTACTGTTCTTGTAAGTCTCCTAAGCAGAGTTGAACTAGATATGGCCCGTGTGTCGAGGAAGCACAGTTCATTTGTTCTGAGGAAGCTCACTGTTCTGGCCCTATAGGAAACACAGTAGAGTAGAAGAGTGCTCTTTTCACAAAAGCAGAGTGCGTTTTTTGTAAGGCAAGCTATCCTTTTTTTCCCAGTCCTAAATGGAGTTGAATCACATGCAGTTTCAGGTCATACGAGCAAGAGTTGTTTTCTGGTAAGGAAAGTCACTATTGCGTTCCCATTGCCATACACAGTGCAAATAGCACTCGCGTCTGTTCCCAGCAAGTACAGTGTATCGGACTGAAGAGGAGCTACTATTCTTGTCAGTCTCCTAAGCAGAGTTGAACTAGATATGGTCCATGTGTGTTGGAAGCACAGTTCTTTGTTCTGAGCAAGCTCACTGTTTGGACACCATAGGAAACACAGTAGAGTAGAAGAGTGCTCTTTTCTCAAAAGCAGAGAGTGTTTCATGTAAGGCAAGCTAGCATTTGTTTCCCAGTCCTAAACGGAGTTGAATCACATGCAGTTTCTGGTCCTACGAGCAAGAGTTGTTTTCTTTTAAGGAAAGTCACTATTGCTCTCCCATTGCCATACACAGTGCAAATAGCACTCGCGTCTGTTCCCAGCAAGTACAGTGAATCGGACTGAAGAGGAGCTACTGTTCTTGTCAGTTTGCTAAGCAGAGTTGAACTAGATATGGCCCGTGTGTAGGAAGCACAGTTCTTTTGTTCTGAGCAAGCTCACTGTTCTGGCCCTATAGGAAACACAGTAGAGTAGAAGAGTGCTCTTTTCTCTAAAGCAGATTGTGTTTCTTGTAAGGCGAGCTAGCTTTTCTTTCCCAGTCCTAAATGGAGTTGAATCACATGCAGTTTCTGGTCCTACGAGCAAGAGTTGTTTAATGATAAGAATAGTCACTATTGCGCTGCCATTGCCATACACAGGACAAAGAGCACTGGCGTCTGTTCCCAGCAGTACAGTGTATTGGACTGAAGAGGAGCTACTGTTCTTGTCAGGTTCCTAAGCAGAATTGAACTAGATATGGCTGTGTGTAGGAAGCACAGTTCTTTTGTTCTGAGAAAGCTCACTGTTCGGACCCCATAGGAAACACAGTAGAGTAGAGGAGTGCTCTTTTCTCAAAAGCAGAGTGTGTGTCTTGTAAGGCGAGCTAGTGTTTGTTTCCCAGACCTAAATGGAGTTGAGTCACATGCAGTTTTTTGTCCTATGAGCAAGAGTTGTTTTCTGGTAAGACGAATCACAATTGTGCTCCAATTGCCATACACAGTGCATATAGCACTCGCGTCTCTTCCCCGCAAGTACAGTGTATTGGACTAAAGAGGAGCTACTGATCTTGTCAGTTTCCTAAGCAGAGTTGAACTAGATATGGTCCATGTGTGTAGGAAGCACAGTTCTTTTGTTCTGCGCAAGCTCACTGTTTGGACCCCATAGGAAACACAGTAGAGTAGAAGAGTGCTCTTTTCTCAGAAGCAGAGTGTGTTTCTTGAAAGGTGAGCTAGCATTTGTTTCCCAGTCCTAAATGGCGTTGAATCACATGCAGTGTGTGGTCCTACGAGCAAGAGTTGTTTTCTGGTAAGGAAATCCACTATTGTGCTCTCATTGACATACACAGTACAAATAGCACTCGCGTCTGTTCCCAGCAAGTACAGTGTATTGGACTGAAGAGGAGCTACTGTTCTTGTCAGTCTCCTAAGCAGAGTTGAACTAGATATGGCCCGTGTGTCTAGGAAGCACAGTTCATTTGTTCTGAGCAAGCTCACTGTTTGCACCCCATAGGAAACACAGTAGAGTAGAAGAGTGCTCTTTTCTCAAAAGCAGAGTGTGTTTCTTGTAAGGCGAGCTAGCGTTTGTTTCCCAGTCCTAAATGGAGTTTAATCACATGCAGTTTCTGGTCCTACGAGCAAGAGTTGTTTTCTGGTAAGGAAAGTCACTATTGCTCTCCCATTGCCATACACAGTGCAAATAGCACTCGCGTCTGTTCCCAGCAAGTACAGTGTATCAGACTGAAGAGGAGCTACTGTTCTTGTCAGTTTCCTAAGCAGAGTTGAACTAGATAAGGACCGTGTGTGTAGAAAGCACAGTTCTTTTGATCTGAGCAAGCTCACTGTTCTGGCCCTATAGGAAACACAGTAGAGTAGAAGAGTGCTCTTTTCTAAAAAGCAGAGTGCGTTTCTTGTAAGGCGAGCTAGCGTTTGTTTCCTAGTCCTAAATGGAGTTGGATCACATGCAGTATGTGGTTCTACGTACAAGAGTTGTTTTCTGGTAAGGAAAGTCACTATTGCGCTCCCATTGCTATACACAGGGCAAATAGCACTCGCGTCTTTTCCCAGCAAGTACAGTGTATTGGACTGAATAGGAGCTACTGTTCTTGTCAGTTTCCTAAGCAGAGTTGAACTACATATAGTCCTTGTGTGTAGGAAGCACAGTTCTTATGTTCTGAGCAAGGTCACTGTTCGGACCCCATAGGAAACACAGTAGAGTAGAAGAGTGCTCTTTTCTCTAAAGCAGAGTGTGTTTCTTGTAAGGCGAGCTAGCATTTGTTTCCCAGTCCTAAATGGCGTTGAATCACATGCAGTGTGTGTTCCTACGAGCAAGAGTTGTTTTCTGGTAAGGAAAGCCACTATTGTGCTCTAATTGCCATACACAGGGCAAATAGCACTTGCGTCTGTTCCCAGCAAGTACAGTGTATTGGACTGAAGAGGAGATACTGTTCTTGTCAGTCTCCTAAGCAGAGTTGAACTAGATATGGCCCGTGTGTCTAGGAAGCACAGTTCATTTGTTCTGAGCAAGCTCACTGTTTGGCCCCGTAGGAAACACAGTAGAGTAGAAGAGTGCTCTTTTCTCAAAAGTAGGGTGTGTTTCTTGTAAGGCGAGCTAGCGTTTGTTTCCCAGTCCTAAATGGAGTTGAATCACATGCAGTTTCTGGTCCTACGAGCAAGAGTTGTTTTCTGGTAAGGAAAGTCACTATTGCTCACCCTTTGCCATACACAGTGCAAATAGCACTCGCGTCTGTTCCCAGCAAGTACAGTGTATCGGACTGAAGAGGAGCTACTGTTCTTGTCAGTTTCCTAAGCAGAGTTGAACTAGATAAGGACCGTGTGTGTAGAAAGCACAGTTCTTTTGTTCTGAGCAAGCTCACTGTTCTGGCCCTATAGGAAACACAGTAGAGTAGAAGAGTGCTCTTTTCTCAAAAGCAGAGTGTGTTTCTTGTAAGGCAAGGTAGTGTTTGTTTCCTAGTCCTAAATGGAGTTGAATCACATGCAGTATGTGGTCCTACGAACAAGAGTTGTTTTCTGGTAAGGAAAGTCACTATTGCGCTCCCATTGCCATACACAGGGCCAATAGCACTCGCGTCTTTTCCCAGCAAGTACAGTGTATTGGACTGAATAGGAGCTACTGTTCTTGTCACTTTCCTAAGCAGAGTTGAACTACATATAGTCCTTGTGTGTAGGAAGCACAGTTCTTATGTTCTGAGCAAGCTCACTGTTTGGACCTCATAGGAAACACAGTAGAGTAGAAGAGTGCTCTTTTCTCTAAAGCAGAGTGTGTTTCTTGTAAGGCGAGCTAGCGTTTGTTTCCCAGTCCTAAATGGAGTGGAATCACATGCAGTTTCTGTCCTACGAGCAAGAGTTGTTTTATGGTAAGAATAGTCACTATTGTGCTGCCATTGCCATACACAGGACAAATAGCACTGGCGTCTGTTCGCAGCAAGTACAGTGTATTGGACTGAAGAGGATCTGCTGTTCTTGTCAGGTTCCTAAGCAGAATTGAACTAGATATGGCCGTGTGTGCAGGAATCACAGTTCTTTTGTTCTGAGCAAGCTCACTGTTCGGACCCCATAGGAAAAACAGTAGAGTAGAAGAGTGCTCTTTTCTCAAAAGCAGAGTGTGTTTTTTGTAAGGCAATCTATCCTTTGTTTCCCAGTCCTAAATGGAGTTGAATCACATGCAGTTTCTGGTCCTACGAGCAAGAGTTGTTTTCTGGTAAGGAAAGTCACTATTGTGCTCCCTTTGCCATACACAGTGCAAATAGCACTCGCGTCTGTTCCCAGCAAGTACAGTGTATCGGACTGAAGAGGAGCTACTGTTATTGTCAGTTTCCTAAGCAGAGTTGAACTAGATATGGTCCATGTGTGTAGGAAGCACAGTTCTTTGTTCTGAGCAAGCTCACTGTTTGGACCCCATAGGAAACACAGTAGAGTAGAAGAGTGCTCTTTTCTCAAAAGCAGAGAGTGTTTCATGTAAGGCGAGATAGCATTTGTTTCCCAGTCCTAAACGGAGTTGAATCACATGCAGTTTCAGGTCATACGAGAAAGAGTTGTTTAATGATAAGAATAGTCACTATTGTGCTGCCATTGTCATTCACAGGACAAATAGCACTGCCGTCTGTTCCAGCAGTACAGTGTATTGGAATGAAGAGGAGCTACTGTTCTTGTCAGGTTCCAAAGCAGAATTGAACTAGATATGGCTGTGTGTGTAGGAAGCACAGTTCTTTTGTTCTGAGCAAGCTCACTGTTCGGACCCCATAGGAAACACAGTAGAGTAGAAGAGTGCTCTTTTCTCTAAAGCAGAGTGCATTTCTTGTAAGGCGAGCTAGATTTTGTTTCCCAGACCTAAATGGAGTTGAGTCACATGCAGTTTTTTGTCCACGAGCAAGAGTTTTTTTCTGGGAAGACGAGTCACTATTGTGCTCCAATTGCCATACACAGTGCAAATAGCACTCGCGTCTCTTCCCCGCAAGTACAGTGTTTTGGACTGAAGAGGAGCTACTGTTCTTGTCAGTTTCCTAAGCAGAGTTGAACTTGATATGGTCCATGTGTGTAGGAAGCACAGTTCTTTTGTTCTGAGCAAGCTCACTGTTTGGACCCCATAGGAAACACAGTAGAGTAGAAGAGTGCTCTTTGCTCAAAAGCAGAGTGTGTTTCTTGTAACGCGAGCTAGCATTTGTTTCCCAGTCCTAAATGGCGTTGAATCACATGCAGTGTGTGGTCCTACGAGCAAGAGTTGTTTTCTGGTAAGGAAAGCCACTATTGCGCTCTCATTGCCATACACAGTGCAAATAGCACTCGCGTCTGTTCCCAGCAAGTACAGTGTATTGGACTGAAGAGGAGCTACTGTTCTTGTAAGTCTCCTAAGCAGAGTTGAACTAGATATGGCCCGTGTGTCGAGGAAGCACAGTTCATTTGTTCTGAGGAAGCTCACTGTTCGGGCCCTATAGGAAACACAGTAGAGTAGAAGAGTGCTCTTTTCTCAAAAGCAGAGTGTGTTTTTTGTAAGGCAAGCTATCCTTTTTTTCCCAGTCCTACATGGAGTTGAATCACATGCAGTTTCTGGTCCTACGAGCAAGAGTTGTTTTCTGGTAAGGAAAGTCACTATTGTGCTCCCTTTGCCATACACAGTGCAAATAGCACTCGCGTCTGTTCCCAGCAAGTACAGTGTATCGGACTGAAGAGGAGCTACTGTTATTGTCATTTTCCTAAGCAGAGTTGAACTAGATATGGTCCATGTGTGTAGGGAGCACAGTTCTTTGTTCTGAGCAAGCTCACTGTTTGGACCCCGTAGGAAACACAGTAGAGTAGAAGAGTGCTCTTTTCTCAAAAGCAGAGAGTGTTTGGTGTAAGGCGAGATAGCATTTGTTTCCCAGTCCTAAACGGAGTTGAATCACATGCAGTTTCAGGTCATACGAGCAAGAGTTGTTTTCTGGTAAGGAAAGTCACTATTGCGCTCCCATTGCCATACACAGTGCAAATAGCACTCGCGTCTGTTCCCAGCAAGTACAGTGTATCAGACTGAAGAGGAGCTACTATTCTTGTCAGTTTCCTAAGCAGAGTTGAACTAGATAATGACCGTGTATGTAGAAAGCACAGTTCATTTGTTCTGAGCAAGCTCACTGTTCTGGCCATATAGGAAACACAGTAGAGTAGAAGAGTGCTCTTTTCTCAAAAGCAGAGTGCGTTTCTTGTAAGGCAAGGTAGTGTTTGTTTCCTAGTCCTAAATGGAGTTGAATCACATGCAGTATGTGGTCCTACGAACAAGAGTTGTTTTCTGGTAAGGAAAGTCACTATTGCGCTCCCATTGCCATACACAGGGCCAATAGCACTCGCGTCTTTTCCCAGCAAGTACAGTGTATTGGACTGAATAGGAGCTACTGTTCTTGTCACTTTCCTAAGCAGAGTTGAACTACATATAGTCCTTGTGTGTAGGAAGCACAGTTCTTATGTTCTGAGCAAGCTCACTGTTTGGACCTCATAGGAAACACAGTAGAGTAGAAGAGTGCTCTTTTCTCTAAAGCAGAGTGTGTTTCTTGTAAGGCGAGCTAGCGTTTGTTTCCCAGTCCTAAATGGAGTGGAATCACATGCAGTTTCTGTCCTACGAGCAAGAGTTGTTTTATGGTAAGAATAGTCACTATTGTGCTGCCATTGCCATACACAGGACAAATAGCACTGGCGTCTGTTCGCAGCAAGTACAGTGTATTGGACTGAAGAGGATCTGCTGTTCTTGTCAGGTTCCTAAGCAGAATTGAACTAGATATGGCCGTGTGTGCAGGAATCACAGTTCTTTTGTTCTGAGCAAGCTCACTGTTCGGACCCCATAGGAAAAACAGTAGAGTAGAAGAGTGCTCTTTTCTCAAAAGCAGAGTGTGTTTTTTGTAAGGCAATCTATCCTTTGTTTCCCAGTCCTAAATGGAGTTGAATCACATGCAGTTTCTGGTCCTACGAGCAAGAGTTGTTTTCTGGTAAGGAAAGTCACTATTGTGCTCCCTTTGCCATACACAGTGCAAATAGCACTCGCGTCTGTTCCCAGCAAGTACAGTGTATCGGACTGAAGAGGAGCTACTGTTATTGTCAGTTTCCTAAGCAGAGTTGAACTAGATATGGTCCATGTGTGTAGGAAGCACAGTTCTTTGTTCTGAGCAAGCTCACTGTTTGGACCCCATAGGAAACACAGTAGAGTAGAAGAGTGCTCTTTTCTCAAAAGCAGAGAGTGTTTCATGTAAGGCGAGATAGCATTTGTTTCCCAGTCCTAAACGGAGTTGAATCACATGCAGTTTCAGGTCATACGAGAAAGAGTTGTTTAATGATAAGAATAGTCACTATTGTGCTGCCATTGTCATTCACAGGACAAATAGCACTGCCGTCTGTTCCAGCAGTACAGTGTATTGGAATGAAGAGGAGCTACTGTTCTTGTCAGGTTCCAAAGCAGAATTGAACTAGATATGGCTGTGTGTGTAGGAAGCACAGTTCTTTTGTTCTGAGCAAGCTCACTGTTCGGACCCCATAGGAAACACAGTAGAGTAGAAGAGTGCTCTTTTCTCTAAAGCAGAGTGCATTTCTTGTAAGGCGAGCTAGATTTTGTTTCCCAGACCTAAATGGAGTTGAGTCACATGCAGTTTTTTGTCCACGAGCAAGAGTTTTTTTCTGGGAAGACGAGTCACTATTGTGCTCCAATTGCCATACACAGTGCAAATAGCACTCGCGTCTCTTCCCCGCAAGTACAGTGTTTTGGACTGAAGAGGAGCTACTGTTCTTGTAAGTCTCCTAAGCAGAGTTGAACTAGATATGGCCCGTGTGTCGAGGAAGCACAGTTCATTTGTTCTGAGGAAGCTCACTGTTCGGGCCCTATAGGAAACACAGTAGAGTAGAAGAGTGCTCTTTTCTCAAAAGCAGAGTGTGTTTTTTGTAAGGCAAGCTATCCTTTTTTTCCCAGTCCTACATGGAGTTGAATCACATGCAGTTTCTGGTCCTACGAGCAAGAGTTGTTTTCTGGTAAGGAAAGTCACTATTGTGCTCCCTTTGCCATACACAGTGCAAATAGCACTCGCGTCTGTTCCCAGCAAGTACAGTGTATCGGACTGAAGAGGAGCTACTGTTATTGTCATTTTCCTAAGCAGAGTTGAACTAGATATGGTCCATGTGTGTAGGGAGCACAGTTCTTTGTTCTGAGCAAGCTCACTGTTTGGACCCCGTAGGAAACACAGTAGAGTAGAAGAGTGCTCTTTTCTCAAAAGCAGAGAGTGTTTGGTGTAAGGCGAGATAGCATTTGTTTCCCAGTCCTAAACGGAGTTGAATCACATGCAGTTTCAGGTCATACGAGCAAGAGTTGTTTTCTGGTAAGGAAAGTCACTATTGCGCTCCCATTGCCATACACAGTGCAAATAGCACTCGCGTCTGTTCCCAGCAAGTACAGTGTATCAGACTGAAGAGGAGCTACTATTCTTGTCAGTTTCCTAAGCAGAGTTGAACTAGATAATGACCGTGTATGTAGAAAGCACAGTTCATTTGTTCTGAGCAAGCTCACTGTTCTGGCCATATAGGAAACACAGTAGAGTAGAAGAGTGCTCTTTTCTCAAAAGCAGAGTGCGTTTCTTGTAAGGCAAGGTAGTGTTTGTTTCCTAGTCCTAAATGGAGTTGAATCACATGCAGTATGTGGTCCTACGAACAAGAGTTGTTTTCTGGTAAGGAAAGTCACTATTGCGCTCCCATTGCCATACACAGGGCCAATAGCACTCGCGTCTTTTCCCAGCAAGTACAGTGTATTGGACTGAATAGGAGCTACTGTTCTTGTCACTTTCCTAAGCAGAGTTGAACTACATATAGTCCTTGTGTGTAGGAAGCACAGTTCTTATGTTCTGAGCAAGCTCACTGTTTGGACCTCATAGGAAACACAGTAGAGTAGAAGAGTGCTCTTTTCTCTAAAGCAGAGTGTGTTTCTTGTAAGGCGAGCTAGCGTTTGTTTCCCAGTCCTAAATGGAGTGGAATCACATGCAGTTTCTGTCCTACGAGCAAGAGTTGTTTTATGGTAAGAATAGTCACTATTGTGCTGCCATTGCCATACACAGGACAAATAGCACTGGCGTCTGTTCGCAGCAAGTACAGTGTATTGGACTGAAGAGGATCTGCTGTTCTTGTCAGGTTCCTAAGCAGAATTGAACTAGATATGGCCGTGTGTGCAGGAATCACAGTTCTTTTGTTCTGAGCAAGCTCACTGTTTGGACCCCATAGGAAAAACAGTAGAGTAGAAGAGTGCTCTTTTCTCAAAAGCAGAGTGTGTTTTTTGTAAGGCAATCTATCCTTTGTTTCCCAGTCCTAAATGGAGTTGAATCACATGCAGTTTCTGGTCCTACGAGCAAGAGTTGTTTTCTGGTAAGGAAAGTCACTATTGTGCTCCCTTTGCCATACACAGTGCAAATAGCACTCGCGTCTGTTCCCAGCAAGTACAGTGTATCGGACTGAAGAGGAGCTACTGTTATTGTCAGTTTCCTAAGCAGAGTTGAACTAGATATGGTCCATGTGTGTAGGAAGCACAGTTCTTTGTTCTGAGCAAGCTCACTGTTTGGACCCCATAGGAAACACAGTAGAGTAGAAGAGTGCTCTTTTCTCAAAAGCAGAGAGTGTTTCATGTAAGGCGAGATAGCATTTGTTTCCCAGTCCTAAACGGAGTTGAATCACATGCAGTTTCAGGTCATACGAGAAAGAGTTGTTTAATGATAAGAATAGTCACTATTGTGCTGCCATTGTCATTCACAGGACAAATAGCACTGCCGTCTGTTCCAGCAGTACAGTGTATTGGAATGAAGAGGAGCTACTGTTCTTGTCAGGTTCCAAAGCAGAATTGAACTAGATATGGCTGTGTGTGTAGGAAGCACAGTTCTTTTGTTCTGAGCAAGCTCACTGTTCGGACCCCATAGGAAACACAGTAGAGTAGAAGAGTGCTCTTTTCTCTAAAGCAGAGTGCATTTCTTGTAAGGCGAGCTAGATTTTGTTTCCCAGACCTAAATGGAGTTGAGTCACATGCAGTTTTTTGTCCACGAGCAAGAGTTTTTTTCTGGGAAGACGAGTCACTATTGTGCTCCAATTGCCATACACAGTGCAAATAGCACTCGCGTCTCTTCCCCGCAAGTACAGTGTTTTGGACTGAAGAGGAGCTACTGTTCTTGTAAGTCTCCTAAGCAGAGTTGAACTAGATATGGCCCGTGTGTCGAGGAAGCACAGTTCATTTGTTCTGAGGAAGCTCACTGTTCTGGCCCTATAGGAAACACAGTAGAGTAGAAGAGTGCTCTTTTCTCAAAAGCAGAGTGTGTTTTTTGTAAGGCAAGCTATCCTTTTTTTCCCAGTCCTACATGGAGTTGAATCACATGCAGTTTCTGGTCCTACGAGCAAGAGTTGTTTTCTGGTAAGGAAAGTCACTATTGTGCTCCCTTTGCCATACACAGTGCAAATAGCACTCGCGTCTGTTCCCAGCAAGTACAGTGTATCGGACTGAAGAGGAGCTACTGTTATTGTCAGTTTCCTAAGCAGAGTTGAACTAGATATGGTCCATGTGTGTAGGAAGCACAGTTCTTTGTTCTGAGCAAGCTCACTGTTTGGACCCCATAGGAAACACAGTAGAGTAGAAGAGTGCTCTTTTCTCAAAAGCAGAGAGTGTTTCGTGTAAGGCGAGATAGCATTTGTTTCCCAGTCCTAAACGGAGTTGAATCACATGCAGTTTCAGGTCATACGAGCAAGAGTTGTTTTCTGGTAAGGAAAGTCACTATTGCGCTCCCATTGCCATACACAGTGCAAATAGCACTCGCGTCTGTTCCCAGCAAGTACAGTGTATCAGACTGAAGAGGAGCTACTGTTCTTGTCAGTTTGCTAAGCAGAGTTGAACTAGATATGGCCCGTGTGTAGGAAGCACAGTTCTTTTGTTCTGAGCAGCTCACTGTTCTGGCCCTATAGGAAACACAGTAGAGTAGAAGAGTGCTCTTTTCTCTAAAGCAGATTTTGTTTCTTGTAAGGCGAGCTAGCTTTTGTTTCCCAGTCCTAAATGGAGTTGAATCACATGCAGTTTCTGGTCCTACGAGCAAGAGTTGTTTTCTGGTAAGAAGAGTCACTATTGTGCTCCCTTTGTCATACACAGGGCAAAAAGCACTCGCGTCTGATCCCAGGATGTACAGTGTGTTGGACTGAAGACGATCTACTGTTCTTGTCAGTTTCCTAAGCAAAGTTGAACTAGATATGGCCCGTGTGTGCAGGAAGTACACTTCTTTTGTTCTGAGCAAGCTCACTCTTCTGGCCCTATAGGAAACACAGGAGAGTAGAAGAGTGCTCTTTTCTCAAAAGCAGAATGTGTTTCTTGTAAGGCGAGAAAGCGTTTGTTTCCCAGTCCTAAATTGAGTTCAATCATATGCTGTTTCTGTTCCTATGAGCTGAGTTGTTTTATGGTAAGAAGAGTCACTATTGTGCTCCCATTGTCATACACAGGGCAACTAGCACTGGCGTCTGTTCCCAGCATGTAAAGTGTATTGGACTGAAGAGGATCTACTGTTCTTGTCAGTTTCCTAAGCAGAGTTGAACTAGATATGGCCCGTGTGTGTAGGAAGCACAGTTCTTTTGTTCTGAGCGAGCTCACTCTTCTGGCCTATAGGAAACACACTAGAGTAGAAGAGTGCTCTTTTCTCAAAAGCAGAGTGTGTTTTTTGTAAGGCGAGCTTGCGTTTGTTTCCCAGTCCTAAATGGAGTTGAATCACATGCAGTTTCTAGTCCTACGAGCAAGAGTTGTTTTCTGGAAAGGAAAGTCACTATTGTGCTCCCTTTGCCAAACACAGTGCAAATAGCACTCGCGTCTGTTCCCAGCAAGTACAGTGTATTGGACTGAAGAGGAGCTACTGCTCTTGTCAGTTTCCTAAGCAGAGTTGAACTAGATATGGCCCGTGTGTGTAGGAAGCACAGTTCTTTTGTTCTGAGCAAGCTCACTCTTCTGGCCTATAGGAAACACAGTAGAGTAGAAGAGTGCTCTTTTCTCAAAAGCAGAGTGTGTTTCTTGTGAGGCGAGCTAGCGTTTGTTTCCCAGTCCAAAATGGAGTTGAATTATATGCAGTTACTTGTCCTATCAGCAAGAGTTTTTTTTCTGGTAAGAAGAGTCACTATTGTGCTCCTATTGCCATACACAGTGCAAACAACACTCGCTACAGTTCTTTACAAGTACAGTGTATTGGACAGAAGAGGAGCTACTGTTCTTGTCAGTTTCCTAAGCAGAGTTGAACTAGATATGGCCCGTGTGTGTAGGAAGCACAGTTCTTTTCTTCTGAGCAAGCTCACTGTTTTGGCCCTATAGGAAACAAAGTAGAGTAGAAGAGTGCTCTTTTCTCAAAAGCAGAGTGTGTTTCTTCTAAGGCGAACTAGCGTTTGTTTCCAAGTCCTAATTGGAGTTGAATCACATGCAGTTTCTGGTCCTACAAGCAAGAGTTGTTTTCTGGTAAGAAGAGTCACTATTGCGCTCCCTTTGCCATACACAGGGAATATCGCACTCGCGTCTGTTCCCAGCATGTACAGTGTATTGCACTAAAGAGGATCTACTGTTCTTGTCAGTTACCTAAGCAGAGTTGAACTAGATATGGCCCGTGTGTGTAGGAAGCACAGTTCTTTTGTTCTGAGCAAGCTCACAGTTCGGACCCCATAGGAAACACAGTGGAATAGAAGAGTGCTCTTTTCTCAAAAGCAGAGTGTGTTTCTTGTAAGGCTAGCTAGTGTTTGTTTCCCAGTCAGAAACAGATTTGAATCTCATGAGTTTCTGGTCCTACGAGCAAGAGTTGTTTTCTGGTAAGAGGAGTCACTATTTCGCTCCCATTGCCATTCACAGTGCAAATAGGACTCCCGTCTGCGACCTGCAAGTACAGTGTATTGGACTGAAGAGGAGCTACTGTTCTTGTCAGTTTCCTAAGCAGCGTTGAACTAGATATGGCCCGTGTGTGTAGGAAGCACAGTTCTTTTGTTCTGAGCAAGCTCACTGTTTTGGCCCTATAGGAAACAACGTAGAGTAGAAGAGTGCTCTTTTCTCAAAAGCAGAGTGTGTTTCTTGTAAGGCGAGCTAGCTTTTGTTTCCCAGTCCTAAATGGAGTTGAATCACATGCAGTTTCTGGTCCTACGAGCAAGAGTTGTTTTCTAGTAAGAAGAGTCACTATTGTGCTCCCTTTGTCATACACAGGGCAAATAGCACTCGCGTCTGTTCCCAGGATGTACAGTGTGTTGGACTGAAGACGATCTACTGTTCTTGTCAGTTTCCTAAGCAAAGTTGAACTAGATATGGCCCGTGTGTGCAGGAAGTACACTTCTTTTGTTCTGAGCAAGCTCACTCTTCTGGCCCTATAGGAAACACAGGAGAGTAGAAGAGTGCTCTTTTCTCAAAAGCAGAATGTGTTTCTAGTAAGGCGAGAAAGCGTTTGTTTCCCAGTCCTAAATTGAGTTCAATCATATGCTGTTTCTGTTCCTATGAGCTGAGTTGTTTTATGGTAAGAAGAGTCACTATTGTGCTCCCATTGTCATACACAGGGCAAATAGCACTGGCGTCTGTTCCCAGCAAGTACAGTGAATTGGACTGAAGAGGATCTACTGTTCTTGTCAGTTTCCTAAGCAGAGTTGAACTAGATATGGCCCGTGTGTGTAGGAAGCACAGTTCTTTTGTTCTAAGCGAGCTCACTCTTCAGGCCTATAGGAAACACACTAGAGTAGAAGAGTGCTCTTTTCTCAAAAGCAGAGTGTGTTTTTTGTAAGGCGAGCTTGCGTTTGTTTCCCAGTCCTAGGGTAACTTAGTCCGTTGATCAAAAAAGTTTTGGGTCAATTGGATTTTGATGCTTAGGCTTGTATGCCTTGGCTATAATCGTTCGGAGGATTTTTTGTTCTCCGAGGTCACCCCAACCTAAATTTTAACTTAAGTTTCTGTAATTTTATTCCATTAGGTTA
>NW_026737493.1:0-39261 GCF_949786415.1 Peromyscus eremicus | reverse complement strand
ATGCCCACCCCTCACACTTGGTCCCCAGTTGATGGCACTGTTTAGGAAGGTTATGGAATTTTTAGGATGTGGAGCCTTGCTACAGGAAGTACGTAACTAGGGCCAAGCCTTGAGGGTTCACCGCTTCACCTGCCTTCCCGTTGTTTCTCTCTGCTTTCCCAGCAGGGATGAAAATGTGGTCAGACAGCTTCGTTTTCCTGCTGCCGGGCTTTCCCTGCCCATTGCCATGTCCCTGCCATAATGGACTCGTGTATTGTGTCACAGCGATAGACAAGTAATTAATACGCCTATGATCTGCTTTACTTTCACCGTGATAAAGCAGAAGCAGGGATGCCGTGAAGGTAAACAAAGCCAGACAGGATTTAGCCACAAGGAGCTCCCTAACAGTGCTGTGATGCAGTGAGGAGACCAAGAGCCAGATTGCGGTGCATTGTGAGGCTTGTCTGTGAAGGAAGCAGAGGGTTAGAACAGGAGTGGACAAAGGATGCTCAAAAGCGACAGTATCACTCCACTTTTCCTTGTAGGACTGGAAGAGGGTTTTAGTGGCAGACGATGGGACAAGGCAGGTAGGGAGAATCCCACTACAACTCTTCAGTGGATAAGATGTTGGGCAAAGCAGCTGGGATCCAGGGTGTCTGAGACTATGAGCTAATGTCTGAAAGAGCCCTAAGGATGATCATGGGCCCAGGCCTGGATGAAATGTGTTTTGAGAAGCAGTAAGTGGAATTGTTACTCAGTCATCCAACTTAACTTAGTCTATGAATTTATTGAAGCAAATAACCCCTCAGCTTTTCAGTGTCCTTACCAAAACATAAACAAAATAGCATTTCAACTTTGCAGGCTCATTGAGAAGATTAATTGAGTTCATATACTCAAAGCACTTAAGAGTTGGCATTGGTTGGATGTACTCAGTAAATGTTATCAGGCGATGGTCCTGCCGCCTGGGCAAGGAGGTGGGTGCTGGGACCCCCGTGGGGCCGTGTGACCAGAGAGAACAGAAGAGTAGAAAACTGAATGATTGGAGAGGTGAGGGCTCAGGGTCCTGTAAGTAAGACATGTGTGGTCAATTTCTGCTTGAACATTCTCTCCCAGCCAAGTGTCCAATGACGGAGGGGAGATAGCCAACAGTAGGTATACCACTTGCAATTAGGGGGCCCCCATATCTTTAGTGTTCCTACCATTTCTATGCACATTTTCCCTCTAGGTTACAGCTAGGTTCAAGCAAGGAATTTCCTTGAGTTGTTGACAAACACTAATAATCTTCTACAAAACTTTGTTTTGTTTTTACTTTCAAGACCCTATCTACATAAAAGAGCTAAAATAGACCACCCAGCTGCCCCTTGGCAATGACATGGAGCACAGTGCTAGATATCTAGTGGTCACTCAGCCTTGGGCAGGAAGATCTTCTACCCAGTCCTCAATGGAACTGTCAGTCCTCTGTTGTTAGCCCCATGCACCTCCTCCAGCTTCTTTAACAAAGTTCATCCTCACACATCATTGTCTAAATCCCAGTTCCTAAACTGTGGGTCACACCACTGAATAGAGGAAGTCACAAGCATTATCCTTATCAAAAGGTTTCAAAACATACAGCAACCAAAAACTTAGTTCAAAATTAAATGCATGTGTCCAATGTGTATCTGGCAGCATTTGCCCGTGTTACACAGTGGAACTTGATCCAACGTTGGTTCTGAAGACATAACATGCACACTTTCACTGCACACGCCAGTGAACGCTGCCTGAGACACCTCAGCTTAGGTTCAAGACTTGTGTTTTATGAATTGTGTTTTTCACTCTACATACAAAGTTTTCTTCTCTTAAAGAAACATAATGATTTAATTAAAGAAAAAAGAAAGACTTCACATTTCTCTACCATCATTCTATAACATTTAAGTATTCAGTCCATTTGTCTTTGGATTGGATAGTTAGAATGTTCGATTTAAAAAAAAAAATGCTGTTTGAGAGGGTGGAGAGATGGCTCAGCAGTTAAGAGTGTCTGCTGCTCTTCCAGAGGACCCAGGTTCAATTCCCAGCACCCACCCACATCAGGTGGCTCAACTGCCTGTAACTCCAGCTCCAGGGCCTCTGGTACCCTCTTCTAGCTCCAAGGATACTTACACTTACACACACACACACACACACACACACACACACACACACACACACTAATTAAAATCTTAAAAAAATAAACCTTTCCAAAAATTGCTGTTTGAGTTGCTAATTTCAGATTTGTTTTTAAAATTGCTACATGAATTTCAGCTTGGTGTTGGGAAGAATTTTCAACAATTTCTAAAATGGCCCTAAACATACTTCTGCCATTTTGAACTACATATTTATATGAAGCGACATTCTCAATATTAACAATTATAAAAATCAAAATGTCTAGCAACTCTAAAAAGCATTGAAAATGCAGTATCAAACATTGAGCCAAGATTTAATTCTTTATGTGAAAATAAATGAGCAGATTGATCTCACTTGCTTTTGTCAAATGGTCAAATCATGTGTATGCCAAGGAATTCTTTTAAAGCAGATTTCTTTTTAATTCACTGTCTGCCGATGTTTGGGTTGTAGCCATATTGTATATGTCCATACAGTTGGGATCCCAAAAAGCTTTGGAAAAAAAGAGGTCACAAGTGGAAAGGTATGGTGATATTTTATTTGTACTGAAATGTGATTTTATTTGTATGTTAATAAATAAAGTTGCCTGGGGGTCAGAGCTAATAGCAAGCCATAGCAGAAGCTGGGTGGTGGTGGTGCACACCTTTAATCTCAGCACTTGGGAGGCAGAGCTAGGTATATCTCTGTGTGTTCAAGTATATAGCAGCATGGAGACACACACCTTTAATCTCAATACCAACCATAGAAGAGTTGGAGGTCTGTATAGATGGGCAGTGACAAGGAGGTCATGTGGTTGGGTTTACAACCAATGAGAGGGCAGAATAGCAAGTCAATAAAAAGGACAAACACACAGGATGTAGGTCTCTTAAGGGGGAGGACAGCAGCGGCAGTGAAGGGTAAGGTTTTTAGCGCTTAGCTTTTGCTCTGACCTCTTGGGCTTTTTAACTTTGCAATTGGCTCTGTGTTTCTTATTTAACAAGACGGTTACATCTGCAGAAAGGCTTAAGAAGCACACTTGAAATGGCTATCTATGTCCCTCTAGGCCAATCATCTCTTTCCCCCGAAAGTATTCTGCACCATGACAAAACCAATTCCGTCCTTCTCCAGGTGTCTATTATTAATAGAGTAATATCTAGTCTATTAGCCATGATTATTTTGTATTAACACTGATTGTACATGTTTCTCCTCTGAAAATAGTTCCTTTGGTTTCCTTCTCCCATTTGCTAATGGGCATTAAGATAAAAGCTGAGCAGGGCATGGTGGCACATATCTGTAATCCCAACGATGGGCAGACCGAGGCAGGAGGGCTACCATGAGTTGGAGATCTGTCTCCTCTATGTAGCAAGATCCTGTCTCAAGCAAACAATCAAAAGACACACAGTGAGAGTTACATGGTTTCTGGAGTCTCACAAGACCACAGACAGTCCTTTTCCCTGTCACAGCCCTTCAGTGCAGGATGAAGACCTGACTTCAAGACCCCATTTAAAGATCCAGAGAGATGGAGGCTTACAGTGCTACCCCAAATTTAGGTCCTGAACTGGAAGAAGTTTCTAATTTCTCACCCAGCAGAAACTGCTCCCATTTCATATGCATGGACCAGAGATTTGAGGAGTTAGGAGGTAGGTGAGGGTTAGAGGGATGCTCCTGAAGTTGTGGAGCCCAGAGAAGAAATGGATGGATGGGATGGTCCTTACTGTCACGCAAAGCAGCATGGGTCCTCGGATGATCCACCAGATTTTCTTATTTCCATTTGTTGCCCAGCACCTACGGACAAGATCAGGAGTAGGAGAGACATGAGATGAGGATGAATGTCCAAGCTTCATGCCCTATGGAAGAAGGATGCTTGCCTGCCTTCAAGATCAACTGTCTACCAGCCCATCTCCTAGGAGGAGAGATGAGGGCAAAAGAGAACTATTGACTTCCTACCATGAAATTGCTCTTCAGCATTAGGAGTGTACTGCATGGACCCTTTCACATTTTCCTCCATGTGCATGCAAACAAAAAACTCTGGGTTATAGACCCTTATTACTTTACCCTATAGTTGGTTTTCCTTATTTCACATATCACTTACGTACTTAGAAATATATGTGTATATCCATATGTAAATATGAAGGCTGGATGATGGTTATTTGGAGGGAAAATAGATCTCACAATACATATTATTTAGGAATAGGCTTAAAACACTTGCTGAGACTCAGTTCCTACAAGTTGGGAGATTCAGATCTAACTTGTGTTTCTTGGTGTGTTTTAGTCTTTGAATTGTATTTCACAATATAGCTGTGCCACATTGTGCACAGTGGTTCTTCCATCAATGTGCATCCAGGATGCTGTTTTCTCTCACATGAACAAAGCTATAGCATCTACTCTGCTTCTGTCTCTACACACCCAGCACCATAGCTGGTCCATACAGCATCCTTGACAATTTACATGTGTAGCTTATAGGCGTCTACAAGATCTTTGACTACTGTTACACTCTAGAAGGACAACATGGGAGAAATTGCACAGTCTCTTTGGAAATGGGATGTCATTTCCTATATTTGGGCATCTCTGGGGATTGCTTGTCCAGGTGGATTACCTACCCTATGTTCTCCAGGTGTGCACGGGCGAAACCCCAGGGAATGACAAACAGCATTGGGAAGGCTGTGTAGAAGATAGAGAAGGGAGTTGAGAGTTGCTTGTCTAGTACCGCCTGCTCCCCACCAGCCTGATGGGGCTCAGCACAACACGTCCAAAGGGTTAAAAACCAAATATAGAACCACAGACTCTGAGAACTCATGAGGCTTAGGGTAGCCCAAGACCAATCATGGATCTACTGTCAGAGAAGCTGGGCCCTGGGGAGAAAAGGTTTAGAATAAATCCATGGGCTTCAGTCAAATTTTTCATCAGGAATATCAAGGTCCATTTACTTCCTCTGAATCCTGTAACATCTAATTGACCAAGGGCTTATGGAAACCAGAGTTCCAGATCAGAACACCCTGCTCATACTTTTAAGATGATGATGATGGTGATGATGATGATGATGACGATGATGATGATGATGATGATAGTTTTCCAAAAGCCTTATTGTCATAGACTGATGGATCATGTCATCCCAAACCTCCTTTGTTGAAGATCTGTCACCACTGTGGTGGTATTTGATAATGGGGAATGTGGGGAAACTAGGTTTAGAAGGTGTTATGAGTTGGGGTCCTCACAATGGGATTAGTGTCCTTATGAAAAGAGATTGGAGGTCTCGTTTTCTCTCTCTCTCCACCACATGAGGACACAGCTAAGAGGGCAGTTTTGTGCACACCAGGAAGAGGGGCCTCACCAGAATGCAAATACACTGGACTCCCAGCCTCCTAAAGCAGGAGAAACCAGTGTCTGCTGCTCAAGCCACACAGGTATTTTATTATGGCATTGTGAGTAGTCTAATGCAGTTGGAAAGAGGGCAAAAAGGATGTCATCTGGTGGTGCCAAAGATCTTTCCATTTTTGCATGTGTGCACTGGGCATACAGAACCTGTGCTTGTGCGTGTACGTATGTGTGTATGCACATGCATGTACATGTTCTGATGGGTCCCTGGGAGAGGAGATGGGAGTCACGTCACTCACCCCAGCCCACCACCAGGTATCTGGGCCACAGCCGCCTTTCAGGAAGCACAGTGGGCTCCAGCAGAGCATGGAGGTAAAGTCCTTCCACCAGCAGCCACAAGTGATTGGCCCCCACAAAGTAGTGCAAGAGGACCTGGACGGAGCGGCAGGAGGCAGACATCTGCAGGGACAGAACCTGGGTGAGTCCTGGCATTCTCAACACCTAGATGAGCATGGCCTGCCCAAGTAGACACATGCCCAGGCCTGTCCTCCCCTCTTTCCTGAGCCCTTGCTGACTACCTCAAAGAGGCTGGCAAGAAGGCTTCAGGGAACTTTTAAAAATCAGTCTCTTCCTTGACATTCTAGGCTTTCTTTTTCCTTTTGTTTTTGTTTTGAGACTGGGCCTTATATATCCCAGGTCAGGCCTGAACTTGTTATGTAGTCAAGGATGACCCTGAACTTTTGATCCTCCTGCCTTCTACTTCCTAAATGCTGGGATTACAGGTGTGAGCCACAGATTCTTGTTCATGTGGTTCCTAGGGAACCTAGGACTTCATTTAAGCAAAGTAAGCATCACATGTAGACTTAAAAAGCAAGGTCTGGAGAGATGGCTCAGTGATTAAGAGCACTTATGGCTCTTACAGAGGACCTGGGTTTGGTTTCCAGCACCCATGTGGTGGCTCACAACAGTCTGTGTAACTCTAGTCCCAATGGACCTGATGCTGTTTTCTGGCTTTTTTGGGCTTCTTCATGTAGATGGTGTACACACACATGCATACAAAATTAAATGAAGAAAGAAAAAAATGAGGGAGGGAGGAAGAGAGGGAAGGAAGGAGGGGGAAGGAAGGGAAGGAGGGGGGAGAAAGGACACAAAATCAGAGAGAGTTTACCATTAGCAACAGCCCAAATGAATGCATAGAAGGGTCAGTTCTCTAACCTCAGTTTAACTAGGCTAGGAACTGCAATAACTAAATAAATCTTCACATGACTCAAAATCATCACATGGAGTTCTTAGGTCCAATAACAAACATGGAGTGTTTCTTGAACTTAATGTTAAAAAAAAATATTGTGTGACAAATTTTGTATTATGCAACCAATATCAAGCCTAGAATGAAACTTCTGCCCTTAAGTGGAATTATCTGAAAAGAGAAGATTGAAGATCAGTTACCACAAGCTCTTGTGAGAACAGTTAGAAAAAAATAATGGCAGATTCAACCCAAAGAAATTCCATGGAAGGAAATAATGAAAGTAGAAATGAATGCAAATGAGAATATAAACTAAAAAGCTCCATAATGCCAAGAGTTTGTTCTTGGAAAAATCCAAAAGAATTGAGAAACGTCTAGCTACAAGTATCCAGGTGTGAAAGTAAAACAGCAAAGATATGAATAATCAAAACTGAAAATGAAAACACAATTACAGACCCCCACAGACTTGAAGAAAAGCGACAGAGAAGGTCATGAGCAATATTATGCCAAGAAACTTGAAAGGCTGCATGAAATGTATAGACACTAGAAAAAAATGGAAATTTTGAATATGAGATCCACGGAGTAAGGGCCCAGTGAGCTGGCTCAGCAGGTAAAGGTGCTTGCCACTAATCCTGACCACCTGAGTTCGAACCCTGGGACCCACATGGTGGGAGATAAAAATCAACTCCTTCTAAGTCTCCTCTACCTTGACCCCATATGCACTCCTGTACCCACAAATAAATCAATGTAGTGAGAAAGACTCATGATCAATCTATGACTCTATAACATGTGTGTATGTGGTGTGCATGTGTAGATATGTGTGTGCATTTTCAAATGTGTGGATTCATGTGTGTGTAAGGGGTCATGTGTGCGTGTGTGTGTGTGTGTGTGTGTGTGTGTGTGTGTGTGTGTGTAGAGGTGAGAGGTTGACACTAGCAATCTTCTTTGATTGTGCTACACTTTATGTATTGGAGCAGAGTCTCTCACTTGGACCTAGAGCTTGCTGATGGGGCTAGCCTAGCTAGCCAGCTTGTTCCAGTTCTCTGACATGCATAGCAAGTCCTTTACCCACTAAGCCATCTCCCCATCCCCCATAACCTAAAACCCACTAGGACAGGGGCATGGTGGCACCCACCTGTAACGCCAGCACTCAGGAGGCAGAAGCGGGAGGATCAGCCTGGGTTACACAGTCAGTCTGTCTCAACAAAGGATTGATCTAGTCTTTTGCTTGCAGGTCACTATGGTGAGCCCATTAGCCTCTAGATCCGTTGACCCGACCCACTCTGGGGAGGTTGGTTTTAAGTCATACGCTGCCTCTCTGTCGGAGAGGCTTTAAGACCCTTTATCTAGCCGGGCGGTGGTGGCTCACGCCTTTAATCCCAGCACTCGGGAGGCAGAGGCAGGCGGATCTCTGTGAGTTCGAGGCCAGCCTGGGCTACCAAGTGAGTTCCAGGAAAGGCGCAAAGCTACACAGAGAAACCCTGTTTCGAAAAACCAAAAAAAAAAAAAAAAAAAAGACCCTTTATCTGTCTCCCTCGCCAATCCACGCCCCCCTCCCCACAGGTCTGCCCAATCAGGTGGGAGGGGATTACCTCTGACACATAGGACATCCATCCACTCTCATTGTCAGGCCTCTTGGAGTAAGAGTTGTAGAAGATGATGTCTTTCACCAAGACGGCCAGCGCTCTCAGGATGAACGAAGCAAACAAGTTCATGTGGATGTAATTGCGTGTGCAGTGCAGCTTTCTGCACAAAAGAACACCAAGTGTCTTCCCTCAGGAAAGATTGGCTGGAAGTGCAGACCTGGCCGCCCATGCCTCTGTCACTCAAGACAGAGGTGCACAGTCCAGGCTGCTGGTCTAGATGATCTTACTTCTCTGTGCCTTACCCTCCCCATCTGTAAAATGGGGCAGTAAGTTGCTCCCTAGATAATATGTTTGGCATGCCAGGTCATGTGTACAGAGACCTATGGTACCTTCACCTCTGGCTGCCACTGGAGGAGTAGGCACGCTTATAACCCCGATTTTGCAAATGGGCAAAGTCCCCAGACAGTGAGTGGTGGAGCTGAATTTAGGCCTAGAAATGCAGAGACCAGGATCTGGCTCACCAGGGCTCAGCTGTCTCTGAGAATTAGAACATTTATCTCAGAGGCTGGGGAAGATCACATCCATTAACTCATATAAAATCATGTAACAGGTGTCCAGAAAAAAATGTCATCTTTAATCACTTCTGCCTGGGGTCTCCCCCTAGCTCTCTGTTATTCAGACTGCTGTGCCACTGTGCATCCTCAGTCTGTCTTTCCACCTCTGTGCTTTTGATGCAGCACCTACCCCATCCTGCTTCCTTTCCTCCTGTTGTTACCTTGGCAACTTCCAAATGGAGGTGGGCCCTTGCCTTTTATGATGTATTGCATGCTTTTCCCTGGCTAGACCAGGGGGGTCAAGCAAAGCAGACACTTGCCAAGCCAAGCCCTGATGAATTCACCTCCTGCTGGACCAGACGGTTATATTCTGCTGGCTCTGGGTGGGCACTTTGGGAAAGTGCATGGAGAAAGGGGTTAGTCTATAGTCAGTAGGTACTGGAGGTGGAACTTTCCAACACTCAAGAGTGTTCTCCAGTAGGTAGATGTCACGGCTGCTCCTGGAGCCACGGAAGGTCATGAGGGAGACAAATGAGGCCAGATCTAGAACCAGGTGAGCCCAGGTGGGACACTCCACCTCCCATGTCTCCTGTCTTCATACAGGTCTCCTGCACTGGTACTGAATGCCCATTCTGCCATGTTAGACTGACCAGTGCCTCTGACTGAGGAACCTCCTTGGAGGACTTCCTGGGTGGATTCATAATTGTCTCACTTAGGAGGTTGTGACCAATCAGTCACCCAATAGCTGTGTGGTCCTAGGCAAGTCACTTCACCTTTCCATAGTTTAGTTAACTCAATTATAAAATAGGACAGCTAACAGTAACCTTCTAAAATTAGAATTAATCTTAAATCAGATGAGGAGGGGAATTACAGTGGCTGGCCGCTGGCTGGCATCCACAGGCCTCATTCAAACCCTTGGTCTACTCTGACTTTTCTGGAGGGAAGGAAGGTCTTGTGTGTAAACAACAGTTCTGGAGGGACCAAGGTTTGCCTGGGCTGTGGTGGTAAAGGGTGTGATCAGGAACTTAGGCAAAGACTCAGGAGTCCTACTTCAAGTTCTGTCTGTGTATCCAACTGCCTTTCCTGCCAATAGGGACTGGATGCCCCTCACTGGAACTTTCTGCCCTCTCATCTGAAAACAGAATGGATGCAACTCAAGCTTCCAGCTCTGACGATCCATGACATCATCTAGCAGACTCTTCTTTCTGCCTCCTAGTGATGGCCACTGAGCAAGTTACAGGACACGTATCTGACCACATGCTGGTGTTCTACTCACCGAAGAAACAAGAAGAGTGTAAGAGCCAGGAAGAGGGAGATGAGAGAGAGGGAGTAGCCCACGGTGTACATCAGCTGCAAGGTGGACAGCAAGGCATAGTGATCCACCTGGACACAGGAAGAGCAGACATGACCACCAGGATGCAGTCTGCAACCCCACCTTCACCCCAGCTCCATGCCCAGAGTTACCAGGGGCCAGGCACAAACCAAGACAACGCTCTGAGTCCCAAGCCTGCTTATAGACCTTTCCTTCCCAACTTAGTCGGTACCCAAATAGGCAGCCCAAACTGCTTGTGGCAACTTCAGAGGCCACAAAGCCCCAATGAGTAAGAGCCCACCTGAGTCTCACCCCATGGCTGGACTCACAGCCCAGCACTCCTTCACCGGGAGTCACTATATCAGAAGGAATTGAATCCTAACCAAGGATGCCGTGGTCAGTTGGGGTGTGTTAATACGATAAATTGTCAGTTTTTAGATGTTAAATCAATGTTAACAATGCACTCAGTCATGACACTCATTTCTTTCAGCACATTGTTCGGTTTAATTTGGTCATATCTTGTCTACGTCCATAAAGAATGTTTTGTCTTTGTCAGGTCTGGAGATATCTGTGTGATAGTTATCTCATAGACTGATTGAACAAGTGCTGCTTCTTAAACATTCTGGGAAGTTTTACAGAATTTGTAGTAATTTTTCTCTCCTTTTCTTTGAAATTTAATCAGCGTTTGTGTCACAAGTTTTGAGAGCCTGTTAACAGATGGTGGCTGTTGTTGTTGTTATTATTATTATCATCATCATTATTACTATTGTATGTACCCTCCTGGTGAATTTACCTCACTATTATGATATTTATTTATTTAGAGGCAGGGTCTTACTATGTAGACCAGGTTGGCCTTGAGCTCACAGAGGCCCACCTGCCTCTATCTTCCAAGTATTGGGATGTGTGCCACCACACCAGTTGAAATGGTACTCTATGTCCTGGTGATATTCATTACCCTGAAATCTACTTCGTCTGATAGCAATGAACAATCTCCCTTCCTTCTAATTAGTATTGGTTTTCAGTTGTGATGGCTTGAACAAGAATGGTCCTCATTGGCTCGCATGGTTGAGTCCTTGGGCTAGTAAGTGGAACTACTTGAGAAGGATTAGGGAGTGTGGCCTTGTTGGAAGAGGTGTGTCTCTGGGGTGGGCTTTAAGATTTCAAAAGACTCAAGCCATCCCCAATCTCTTTCTCTCTCTACCAACCATTTGCAGACGAGGATGTGAGCTCTCAGCTCTTCCTGCACCATGCCTTTGCTCCACCATCATGGACTCTCACCTTCTGAAACCATAAGCCCCAAACTAAATGTTATCTTCTGTGAGTTGCCTTGGTCATGGTGTTTTATGACAGCAATAACAAAGACAACAACTTACTGTTGTATCTTTTAAATTTTTACCCTGAAGATTTGTATTTGAAGTGACTCTCTTAGAGATACCGTCTTGCTGACTTTTGCACTTTTTTTTTTAACACAAACTGGAATTTACCTGCTTGGGATGTTTAGACCATTTATATTTAATGCTGTTATTTATCTGGCTGGGTTTGACTCCAATGGTCTTTTTCTTTAACTTATATTTTCTTTACCCTCTTCTTTTTCTGTCTTATTTTGAACTGACTGTGCCTTTATTCTCTTTCTGTGATTTAGTGTGCCTTCTTCCAATTTTCAGTGGCTGCTTTGAGGTTTATAGTAAACATTTTTAAATTATTGTAGTCTACCATGAAATAATGCTTTATCATTTGATGCATAATTTAAAAACGTTGCCATTGAATATTGACACACCCTCCATCCTGCCCATTTTGCTATTGCTGCCCTCCATCCATTTACTGCAACACATCCCACAGGCTCCTGATCCATCATTACTACTTTTGCTTTAACTAGTACTCCATCTTTTGAAATACGATTATCTCTTGTTTATGCCATTGCTATAGTGATCTTTATTCCTCTGTGTGGATCAAAATGTCCACATGGTATGTTTGGTGATCTAGATGCAAAACTTTTTTACTGTGGGGTTTTTTTTGTTTGTTTGTTTGTTTTTGTTTTTGAGACAGGGTTTCTCCATGTAGTTTTGGTGCCTGTCCTGGTCTACAGATCTTGCTGGCCTCAAACTCACAGAGATCCGCCTCTCCCTGAAGGATCTGAGTTCAATTCCCAGCACTCACATCAGGAGACTCAGAACCTCCTGTAACTCCAGCTCGGGGACAAGGAAGATCTGATGCCTCTAGCCTCCATGGACACCTGCACTCATGCGCACACAGACTCACAAATATACACATATTTTTTTAAAGTCTTCCATAAATGCCTCTCTGTTTATGACAGCTCTTATCATCACAGCACTTGGGACTGTTCATAAATTGGGACACCAATTGTATCACTATTATTATTATTACTATTACTATTTTTATTTTATTTTGTTCCGTGCATGTGTGTACGTATGTGTGCATGCATTTGTGATGGTGTGTGTGCACACTCATGTGTGTTATGTGAACTAAAGTGCACTCCCCAGCACCTGTGGAAGCCTGATGCCGATGTTGGATGTCTTCCTAGAACACTCTCTGACTTACTTTCTGAAGCAAGGTGATCTCTCACAGAGGCTAGAGCTACCCAAATGGCGAGGCTGGCTGACCAATGAGTCAGAAAAAAAAAAAAAAAAAAAAAAAACCTGTCTTTGCCTCCTCAGTCCTGGTGTTATATGTGTATGTCCTCAAACTCATTTTTTTTATGATAGGGTCTCACTGTGTTGCCCTGGCTGGCCTGGAACTCACAATACAGACCACATGGGCCTTGAACTTACAGAGATCACCTGCCTCTGCCTTCTGAGTGACAAGGAGAAGAAATGATCTACAAAGAAACCTTCAGATCTGCCAATTAGGTTTGTAGTGTCAACAGCAATATTGCTATCTTAATTTTGAAACTAATACAGGGAAATGGATAGATGCGATTAATAGTTAGGGATGAAATCTCACAGTGTCTGAGAGGCATTTTCCAGTTTTTCAGAGCGATAGTGAGAGCAGTTATGACCAAATGTGAATACATTGGAATCTAGGTGGTAGATATTTTATTATTCTTTTAACAGTTGTATATGTTTGAATATTTCAAGGAAGGTTACAATCAGCTTTTCAAGTGTTAAATTATATTAATAATTTAAATGTATCTCTATGATGAAACATTCCTGTGTCAGAATTTTGTGGTTGTGACAATGTCTATAATAAACAATTGGAAGGAGGAATGGCTGATCTTGACTCGTGGTAGGGAGGATGTGAGGGGGGCGGGGCAGCTCCTGTCAGGACAGCTGGAAAGCCGGGTGAGCAAATCCTACACTCTCTCCTCTTCCCCATCCTCCCCACTTTTATCCCACCTGGACTCCCAGCCTGTGGGATGGCAGAGCCCGAACTCAGGGTGTGTCTTCCTCCTTTTGTTAGTCCATTCTGACATCCTCACACACATCCTGGAGGTATGCTTAACTGACTTCCTAGGAGATCTCAATCCAGCTGAGTGACAACCAGGCTTAACCATCACAACTATATATTACAATTTTACCCTTGGGCCAGTAAGATGACTCCACACATAAAGGCGCTTGCCTCCAAGTCTGATCTCAGGGACCCACACAGGGAAAGTGGAGGACTTACTTCCACAAGTTGTCCTCTGATCTCCATACAAGTGTGTACCATGGTGTGCATAACACACACACACACACACACACACACACACACACACACACACACACACAAATATAAAAATACTTTAGAGTATGCCCTATGCAATTTTATAATTGATAAATGTATAACAATTAAATTCTATATTTGGAAAGCCCTCTACATAAGAGTAAAGAAAACAGTCTGAAGTAAGATAAGAACTGACCCCCATACTATTAAATGGAAATCCACACACAGACGACTCTGAACACAGTGCTCACTTATTCGTGGATACCACAGACACAGAGGCAAGAAATGCACTTAACATACATAAGGATTCCCAGCATGCTGTTAGCCGAACATAACATAGTTTGCTTGCCAAAACTCTGAAGGGCAAAGGTTTACTAACACTGCCCTTTTTTGGGAATAATTTCAGCCCACTCTGTGAAACACAGGTAAACACAGACAGAAGCTTTTTGTTTTTAAGTATTTGAATTCTTGGAAATACAACTTGCGGAAGGAAGGAAGGAAGCAGTATCCTTGTTTCCCACCCCCTCTCTCTGCAGGGGATATTATCTTTGAGATGGGGTGTCTAGGTGAGAGTAGCTTCAGAACTCAAGGCCATCCTGCTTAAGCCTTCCAAGGGCTGCGGTCACAGGCATGCACTCCTATTGTGCTCACTTTTTGAGAGGCAAATCTCTACTTCATGTTTTTCTACTCACTGACTTGGGGAATGCTGCCAAGCAGACCAAAGTGGGGTTTACATGTGCCAGTGCATCTGACTGCATACGAGAATTACCTGAGGAAATCTAGCATCAGTATTAAGATCTAGACTCCACTGCAGACCCTTTGACTCAGAATTCATGAAGTCTTTCATTCAGCATATATTAAGTGTCTACTATACATAAATCCTATTTTGCATACCATTTTGCTAGGGTTTGGGAATGTTATATAATATGATGGGGGACAGTTTGATTCTTCTTAATTTGCATCACAAAGAAAGAAGATAAGAAATAGACATTATGGGCTTCATTCAAAGTATGAAATTAGCATAACTTAGACATTATGGCATAAGCCAGGTAGTCTTGAGATAAACCTCATGTGTCACTTTAAACCCTTTAAGAGATGGGACCTGTCACACAGTAAAACTGTATAGGGAACACAGAGTTCTACCAACTCAAAACAGGAAATAAGACTCCTGGCTCATCACCCTCTTCCTGTCTCCAGCCTGGCCAGTCCTACCACTCTCCAACCTGCACAGAGATGCTATCAGCACCTGTTCTAAGCTCTGACCCTCTGTACTTCAATCTACAGTACAGGCAGACTTTGCCTTCTCACCTCCCTAGAGGTCTCCAGACCCACTGCATCTTCTTCCTCTCTACACAGAAACACTCCAAGTCACCTCTTAAAAGGAGACATGGAGGTGAACCATGATGGTGAGGGATAGGCTGCCACAGGGGAGCAGGGGAAGGCATCCCAGGCAGTGACCAGCAAGCTAAGGGCCATACTGCAAGAGTGACTTCCCTTAGACTTTCCCATCTCTCCCCAGAGGTGGCAGTCCACCCACTCTTTGACCCTGAGTGCGAGCTTTCCCTTCTGCCAAGGACCTTCTTGCTCTCCTCCTTCCTTCTCACCCTCAGTCTCAGATTGGGCAGCCTTCCTTGCCCTGAGACTGCATCAGTGCCCCTTTGCTGTGGCTCTGAGCATCCTATACTTTTGTCCTAGCAGTTACTCAACCTGCCTCTAATGCCCCACAAAGCTTCAAGCTCCTTAAAATCAATGTGCCTGGCTGGTTACCTGTGTCTGCTACCAAAACCTGGCATGTAGGAAGTGCTTCATTACTGTGTATGGCGTGACCAAAAGGGGTGGGGGGAAGACATGTCCTACACATCTGTGTAATTCCCCAACATCTCCTCCTCTCTCCTATGCTTCCCCTTTACACATGACCTTGAGCACAAGTGAGCAGGGTTTGGACAAATCAGTAGCTTTAGGAAGAGAGCGGGAGCTCAATGAGAAAATAGAAAAGGTATGCTCTGAAGGGGGCTTCAGAATCCAGTGCTGGAAGTGTTAGCATTGAGGACACAGAGACACAGCTCCACATTGTCACTCTCACTAGCTTAAGGAGTTCCCCCAAAGCTTCTAGGGACCTCAATTAGCCCCAACCCAGGACTCGGGGCTTTGATGATAAGAGGAATTCCAGGACTAGCCAATACAGTGAAGCAGGGCTGGGGTTTTATTAGAAATATTTTAATACAGGCTTAAGCACAAGGGTTACCACAGAGGTGCTCGGAGGAAGACACACCGGAGAGCGGGCACAGGCTCTCAAGGAGTGAGCACTTAGTTGTCTTAGCTTTGTACACCCTGTTGGTGACTCTGAAGCTACATCTCAAAAGATTGTAAAGAATCCTCACATCCTGCCCCCTCTTTTGATCAGAGAGATACATGAGATGGCCCCAGAGACACCTTTCCTGGAATTACAATCTGATCAAATAAAATCAGAGGCTCCTAAGGTTACAGGAGTTTAGTACCCGTTCTTTCCCTGAACCTAAGGTTTCTGGTGAGATTTTTTAAAAATTGCAGGTTCCTGGCTAGCAAGGAAGCAGGGCTGTCATTTGTGCTGGAATTATTGCTCCCACTGCTGGCAAAGGCTTCCACCAAATTCCAGAGAGAGGACCTTCTTTTCCCCACTTCTCATGTCCCCAAGACTCCCCCTGCCTTCCTATCCTGTCTCAGAAGAAAAACGGGTAGAACTGGGCATTGCCACCCACACCTATGATCACGGCACTCAGGAGGCTGAGGCAGCAAGACCACCAGTTTGGGGCCAGCAAGGCTTCAAAGTGAGACCCTGTCGAGGAGACAAGAAGAAAGAAGACAGGGAGAAAGGGATAGAAGGAGAAAACATGTGGAGGAAGTCTGGAAGGTGACTTGCTCGTTAACTCTGCATTTACTGAGCTGCAGGTATGACAGACTGAACGGCTCATTCTCCGGATTCCGGGTCCTGGCGACAGAGCATAACTCTTACTTAGAGCTTGCTAACTACAGCCAGGACTTCCCTGTGAAACTTATGTCTCTTGAGTGCCCAGAGTCTCACGATGATCCCATGCAGCAAATATGATCCCCTGGGGATGATGTAGGAAGCAGAGGCACCAAGGATGAAATAAATGGTGTAAGTTCACAGGCAGTAAAGGAAGAAGCTGGATCCATGATGAGTCTGGCCCCAGAAACTCATGCTGTGCTGCCTCCCTCTAGGCACACAAGTCCTCAGATGCCACTGGATATGGGTTTTGGAGGCATGCCTAGATAAGGAATAAGCAAGCAAGAGACTACCAAAGAGAGGCAGGGACAATAGGGGGAATCCATGAGGAGTGTGGTACAAGTGGCCACTGGGCTTCTCTGAATGGGGCCATGGGCCGTCTCACTTGCTAGGAGACAGCTGAACTGAAACCCCAATGCTGGGTTGTTTGGGGGAGCTGTTCCAGACATGGGATACTGCAAGTGCCGAGGCTGGGACGCTTCTGGAAGAGTCCCCTTAAGATGTCATGCTTCATCTCACAGAGAAGTAAATTCTGTGGCTGCCATGGGAGTTGCTGTTTAGGTGATTGTAGACCTTTCCTAGTGGAATCCGGAGCAGATGAGTTTGTGGAATGTCCCGTGTGTGTCCCCCAAAGCTGGCCATCCCCGCGGGTGTCCCAAGTTCTGGTCCCAGGTGCTTTATCAGCAAACCGGTAAACTCACGTTTTGTTTGAAGCTGTGGTTCTCCGCACATTCTGAGTCATCCTGCCAAATAGCTGTGGCGTTCTCTCGTGTCTGCCAAGTCCCCTGAGCCAAGCAGTGTCTGTAGGCCCTTCCTGGGCTCTCTGAAAGTAAACAAGGCTCTAGAGGAAAGGTCAAAACACACAGCCCGTTCCCTGAGCACGCTAGAAGGTCCTCACCCTTAGCTAAAAAGCTGTGGAAAATCCCAGGGAAAAGGAGTTTTCAGTTCTCCGTTTGGGGGCTCATTAGCATTCCTAATGTTTATTTGGGATGGAGAAAACAACATGGAAGCGTCTAGGTTTTGTAACTAACCATGATCCTCTAACGTCCATAGTGTTTACACATTTCTCCGAAGTTAGAAGGCCCCGGCGAGTGTAAGGTACAGTCTACTGGGAGAAGCTGACCTGGGCCCCTGCGCATGCTCAGTGAGTCATCTCTCTCCACTGTCCAAGAGGTGGCGCCATGAAGAAGAGAAAGCCATTGGCACAAAGCAGGCGGACTCAGGACTAATACTTGATAAGCCGACTTCTGAGCAGTGTCCTGGATCCAGCTTTATAGTCTCTGAGACTTATTGATGTCTTCATCAGGAACCGGGTACAATACTGCTACCTATCCTCTGTGATGTGAAGGAAGACTGAGTGTGTGTGTGTGTGTGTGTGTGTGTGTGTGTGTGTGTGTGTGTGCAGATGATGGGTAAATCACTCAGCCCACACTGAGTTGTTGTCACTTGGCCACATCTACCCTAGAAGCCCCAATAAAGGTTTTCCTACCTGGAGGACCAAGTAGGATACACAAATGAGATGTGGAAATTTGCCCTAACGGTCTGGTCCAGACCCTCTACTTCCTACACTAACAGTAACTATTGGCCATATTTAATTGATCGGTACCCACCCTACCCAGGAAGCACTTCCTCCTGCCCAGTTGACATCTCAAACAACAAATTCCAGCCAAGCTCTTCACCTTCTCCAAATCTGCCCCGCTCCAGTGGATGACAAGCCCATCCTGACATCCCCTAGCCCAGAACCTTAGTCTCTGCTCTCTCTTTCTGCCTCTAGCCCCACCTGAACCATTAGCTAGTCATACTCACTTTCACATAGATCCAAGATCTGAACCTACTTTCTACATCCCCCTTTCTACCTAGTTAGAAATCTTATTTCTTCCCTGGTTTATTGCTAACTCTGCTGATGGTACTGCCCTCACAACTATGGACAGCCCAGTTGCCATGCTTCAGCTCAAAATCCTCCAAGGGCTTTCTAAGGATAAGTAAGAGTCCTTCTGTGGCCATCCACAAAGGCTTGTAGGAACTGGGCTCCAAACCTCTCTGCCCTCGCCTCACATTGTTTCTCTTCCTCCTTAGCTCCATCTGTGTGTATCATCTCTCCTTCTTGGAGGCATGCTCCTCTCCAGCACAGGCCACTGCTTATTATGTGCTCTCTCCGGAACACAACCCCTTTTGGGCTCAAACTCTTAAGTCTTCAATGAGGTATCATTTTGCCATTGAATCATCTTTCAGCTACCCATGGCCCCCACACCAATCCTCCCATTCCATCTCCAGCTCCATCGTGTCTACATCTATACTTACAGAGGATGCCCATGATCATTGTCTGCCCTTCTTCCTACAATGTGAGCCTTAGGAGAGGGATTATATTCTGGTTTTGGTCACTAATAGATCCCGAACATTTAAAAATGGTGGTCAGCACACATAGGGTTAAATGAAAAAAAAATGACAATAATGCCACTTGGAACCTGTGCTGTCCACTATCGTCATAATGCTCTGCTGAGGACACAGCTCAAAGTTGAGCTGGGAAAATGTGCATGAAAGCGTCATAAATTGTTACAAATGCTAAGACAGAGGCTAAGAGAGAGCCCAGAAAGACAGGGGTCCATTGACTTCAGGGGAGAAGCCAGAAGAATTTTCTAGAAGGATGGGGAATTCAAAGTGAGAATTGAAGTTGGACTTATAGGTAGAGCTTTAAGGGGGTATCCTGAAGAGAAGAGGGAATACAGGCATAGACTAGGGACAGTGAAGCCATAATGGGGTGCAGACAGTGCAGCCATCATAGGATGGAGATACACAGCTATAATGGGGTGGGTACAGAGCAGCCATCATGGTATGAGGACCTGCAGCCGTGATCCCACACTGGAAGAATGAGTTATGGTCCCGGAGGGAAAGAAAGAAATGCTCATGTCCCTCCTTTGGGCTATGAGGCTAACACCTCTTTTCAATTGCAAAATTGGTATGTTTAACAGGCATGTAGGAACTGGAGCTTGAAACTGCCTCCAAAGAAAGATGTAAAAGACCCTGCACCTCACAAAGGAATGGGCCAAGAGACAAAGAACTCTGCCAGGGCTGGAACAGGCAGGGAATCTCACACCCACCATCCCATAAGACCCTGAGACTTTTCAAAAATAGAGGGTTTTAAGACATAATGTCTACCCTACCTTGTTCTGGCCTGAATTGAATAAAAAGCCCTCTGTAACAGGGAACAGAGATAGTAGAGGCCACCTGGAGCTGAATCACCTCCCTCCAAGAAAGGATGGCTGAGCTGTCTGTTAGACAGCTTAGTCTTCTTAGTCTTCTGACTGTTTCCTACAAGTTGTAAGTCACCACGGTCGTGGTGTTGAGGAAATTAGATCTTTCCTGCCATCCCGAGCTGGGCCAAATTGTAAGTCAATCTACTTCCCTTCTATAATTTCTAGTTCCTAATTTCTTTTGGAAACCATGGAAACTGAGGCAGTGGGTAAGGACAGAAATGTCTGGTAGCAATTGCTGAACAGATGGACGAGCCTGGGAGCTATTCATTTTGGCTGCAGGGGAAGAGAGAAAGCAGGACAGGATGCCACAGAAGGTCAGCAGGGCCAGGTTGCAGAAGGTCACAAATGCCATTCGTGATTCTCGAGATGGGGAGCCAACAGTGGCTGGAATTTTATAAAGCTTTATAGGAGGTGGTGGCAGGGGGTGAGATCTGAGGCTGGGGCAATAAGGATACCAGGAAGCAGCTAGGTGAGATGAGGCTGCTGAGCTACCACAGCACCATGGGGGAGGAAATGGAAGAGAACCAGGTACCAACCAGATGATGTGGAGTTAACACAGGGCCGGGTGGAACAGGAAGCCACGCCTAATGGGGAAAAGAGGAGGCTCCTGCCTTTGTTTCTCCTAATCTATTTCCCACTTCTTTCTGTCCCTCAGTTTTTGTCCCGTCTGATGTATCTATCTATTCCAGTATGTTCTCTAAACTTTTCTTTTTCTCTCCAATTTCCGACTCTGCTTGAACCCAAATCAATGCCACCTCTTTTTGTGGACTGTTCTGGTAGCTCCCAGACTCTCCCTCATAATCCCCCTGCATCTACCAGTTCAAGACCCCGTGCTGCAAATGATGACTTCCCAAACTACATTTCTCTTGTGCCCCTCTCATGCCTTGACGCCTTCTGTGGCTCTGGGTCATTCTCCTCTGCCCTACAGTGCACTACAGTTTTCTTCCTCGCTGGTCAGGTCTAGATCCCAGACAACCCATCTGTCCATCATCTGACTCCCTCTGTGCATCATAAACTCATTTCTATGATCCCATCTCAAAGAATTCACTTGCACCTCTTGATATTTGGGATGATTCTTTTCCATGTTCTTTTTGGACTTTAGAAATCCATTTGGATTCTAAAATTAAATGTAAAAGAATGTTGAATGAGAGAGTCAGTTCCCATGTTTTACAAACCAAATTCCATTTAGTATACTCCAGCAACTAAAACCCCAAATTAACTTCTTTGTAGCCTTGGGTTTAGGACCATATTTTCTTCCCTGGGTGGAATGAATCTGCTCTTTTCAGCTACTGGGAAGGAGCAAGAAAATGGTAGAGCTAGAGGTTGTGTCTGTCCATGCACCGTGGATGACCTTGTAGTATATGGAGATCTGAATGATCTAAGGGCAGCAAGGGTTGCAACCATGGGACTCCGCTTCAGCTCTTACTTCTGAAGTGCTTACTAGGTTCAAGCTCTGTCAAAATGATCTTGAGAGTCGTCGGGTGGTGGTGGCGCACGCCTTTAATCCCAGCACTCGGGAGGCAGAGCCAGGTGGATCTCTGTGAGTTCGAGGCCAGCCTGGGCTACCAAGTGAGTTCCAGGAAAGGTGCAAAGCTACACAGAGAAACCCTGTCTCGAAAAACCAAAAAAAAAAAAAAAAAATGATCTTGAGAGTCAATTCACTTTACAGCCTTCTCTGACTTCCAGGCTCCCAATTTCACAGCCAATCTTCTTCCCATCTCTCTTGGAGCTGGTTGCCATGAGGACTGTCTTCTTGAATCTTCTAGACCTCTCTGAGCCTAGAAAGCTCTTTAGTACCACCCCTTGGAATTCAGAGCCCAGAAGTCAGACTCAGTCCCTCTGTTCTGTTGGGGGATGTTCCTGGAGGCCCCAAGGCTGTGGTTTCCCTGTCTGGAAAGTTATTGAATTCTCCATCCAAGTTCCATGGTTTGACAACACCAATTTAATGGTACTTCTTTCAAAGCTGATGTAAAGAAAGGCTTGGAATTATTTTTCTCTGGACAAGAAGCCATACGTTGTACAAATAAAAGCTTCCCAGTCTTTCTCATGTCCTTTTCCTCCAAATGACCAAGGTTGAAACCCTTGCATCCTTCCCACAACACTCAGGTTCTGTGGGAGCTGAATCTGGACTGTAATCTATATGTTAGCCCAAAAGGACTGTATAAGTGGAGCAGACAGGAGCCTACAAATTACAGGAAGACAGGGGGAATGAAGGGTATAGCTCAGTGATAGAACATTGGTCTAGCATGCATGAGACCCTGGGTTTACTTCCCAGTGTGTAGAAGGGGCAGAGGCAAAGAAATAAGATACAATACAGAGATCATACAAGAATACCTTTATGAGGCATGAAAATCTTAGGAGAATCTCTTGGTTAGAGTTCTGCCTAACTTCCCACTGGCTGCTCTACCAGGAGAATCTGTCCTTCAAAGGAACTGTCAGAGAGTAAGATGAGACCCATTACCTTCACTCCACCAAGGCAAGTATGAAGGGCAGGGAACAGAGACATTTCCAGGAGAAGAATGAGGCCAGCACACCAACTTATCAAATGTTCCATTGCAAAATATACCTGTGGGGAGAAGAGAAGGTGGAACAAATGTCAGTGTTCTCACACAGGGTCTTCTGATAGAATCAAAAGCTCCAGAAGCTTAGAGCCCACTTTCCCATCTTTGGAAGCTGGTGTAACCTTTGCAGAGACCAATATAGATATCCTTCTCTCTAGAACAGTCAAGAATGAAGAGTGACTAGGGAACACAGGGATGCTGAATGTAACCCCCAACACTGCCTTTGTCTACTCTATTTGACCTCCAGTCACTGTACATGCCATGCTGGTTTTACTTTGTTTTTTACTAACTAAACTCATGGAAAGTCAGGGTCAGGGGAAAGCTGTTTGGAGGTTCAGCCAGTGACTTTTATTACATAGTTAAATGATGGTCAAGTTTTCACCACGTTGAGTATAGAAGAGAATTACTGCAAAATGGTGGGTGGATCTAAGGGGCTCTGTGGAGCTGCAGCTCTTGGTTATATCTAGCACTGTTCTACATATGTGTAGCTCTCCATTTGAATATTAGTTCAATAATTATTAGAGGAGCTTGGATCATCTTAAATTCAGGAGATGGTTTATATATCAGTTCTTGATAACTAGAATGTCCAAACTTAGAACACAGCCTGACAGACCTCCTAGAATTCAATGGAGGTGTTTCATACCACAAGCTCCTGGACGTCTCAGAAGCCAAGCACCGCCCTTCTCACACCTCTTTCTTATTAGGGTGGAACCCAAGGGCTTATTGAGGTAAATAAGCAGATTCTTGACATTAAAACCGTACAGACCTGACCCAGGTTGGCCCAGTTATGAGCTACTTCTCTACTTCGGGTCACTGCCAACCTGGTTGCCAGGGAACAACACTTTCTCTGCTTACCTAGCTGCTCTGCTCACAGTCCAGCTCCATATGAAGATGACCTGCCCTGCTTTGACCTCAGAAGAAGTATTCCCTTGAAATGAAAAGTGAATTTTGTAGTTGGCATCAAGCCTGGGCAAAGGGGTCTTCACAAAGGGTTAGGGGTGACTCTTGAAGGCTGTTGCTGGCTTTAGCTGTCAGGTAAGCAGGGAAAATAGAGTAGCTTCTAGCACTGCTGGGCAACTGAACGAAATGATTGACAGGTGTGAGGAGGATGAAGGGTAGTCTTTATCTGTTCTCCATCCATGATGCTCAGAAGCACTTTATGGTCTTGTTTTCATTGATTTGGCTTGTTTGTTTTGGTTTTTTGTTTTGTTTTATTTTGTTTTTGGTGGAAGTAGTATATGTGATTCACCTAGTACGTCAACATATGGACAGGCGAGGCTGTGGACTGGCTAACCTACAACACACTTGCTAGAATGCTCTAAACATAGTGTAGACTGGGAAAGAGAAATTGTGCTATTGTTCAGACCCAGCTAACACCCCCAAGAGATGGGGAACTCCACATACCTAAATAGCTTCCCAGGCCAACCTACAGGAGTCATTCTTGCTGGGTGGCAAGGCAGTAAGTGTGTTGTGGCAGACTGCTTCAATCAGAGCGACTTCACCATCTTATCTTACCATAAGAAGTGAGTCTGTATTTATCATTCCCCACTCCCAGCCTGGTTAGACTTTATAATTGTCCCATCCAATGGGACATGGAAGAAATGACACGGGACTATCAAGGCCCATTCACAGCGGGAATATGGCTTCTGGTCATGCTAACCCTTAAGAAGCAAAGCCATACACTGAAAGGAAGCCAAGCCTCCACAGAGAGGTCAGGTGGAAGCATTCCAGTTACCAGTCACTACTTTACTCTAAGAACCAGTGTTAACCAGCAGACATGGGCATGAAAGTGCCTTTGGTGATTTCAGCTCCCTGTCTTTGAACCTCCCAGCTCCATCCCAGATATTGCAGTGTAGAAAGAGGCCATGTCCAGTGTGCCCTGAATCCTTACCTCAGGGGAACTGTGAGATTATCATAACTGTAAACGATTATCATTGTTCTAAGCCACCATGATTGAGGGCAGCTTGTTACACAGCCACAGGTAACTAACGTGCATGCTTACCAGAAGGTTTATTGAGCAAGTCTCTAAGACACTTCTCCCTATACTGAGTCCACTTCCGAGTTGTCTCCTCAAGGAGAGATCCTGTAACCTAAGCACACAGAAACATGGTCACAGCCAGGCATGGTGGTGTGCGCCTGAAATCTCTGCACTCAGTAGGCTAAGGCAGGAGGACTACGAGTCCTGGGCCAGCCTGAGCTACATGGTAAGACTCTGTCTTAGAAACAAACCGAACCAAACAAACAAAAAAGATCATTACCGAGTAGCTGCGAGTCCAGCTGTGGGCCTGTCTTCTCACAGCCTGGCCTTCTGAAGTAGCCCATACCAAGAAATAGAACTTCCTTGGTGTCTTATGTTCTACTTAAAAATAATTCTGAGTTTTGCGTTTACTCCATAATATAACTATAGTTGTTTTGACAAAAATATGATTTTTTTTTCAAAATCTTTAAGGTGACATTTCAAGGGAATGTACAACAGTCAGGCCAAACTTTCACACACTTGCACAGAAATGCTTGAGTGCTCCCAAGACCATGCAGTTCCTCAGAAAAAAAGCATCTTGCTGAGTGTGTGTGTGTGTGTGTGTGTGTGTGTGTGTGTGTCCAGAACCACTGAGGAGACACACCCCTGTCCTGAGGCCTCGGGATATGTTTCTTCCTGACCTTGACTGTCTTGTCCATTGAATCTTGGGGATGCAACTCATTTGAGGGCTTTCCAGTAACGGAAGTTAGTCTACCGGCCTCTCGCTGTGAACCTAGACCCCCTTCTTTCCATTTCCCAAAGGGCCTTTCTCTTCTGCTGTCCAGTGGAGGCATCTTGCTGAAGCATGCTTTGTGTGTCAACCTTTGTGCTGAGGAGGAGGAGAGGGATACGAAGATGAGCAGCCTGTCTCTAGCCAGTAAAAGGGATTCACAATTTGCTAAAGTTATGGTAGGTGCAACAGTGAGGTACAGAGCAGCCTCTAGAAAACTGGGCAATATTTCCCCTGAAGACGTTCAGGTTTAATTAAACATACACACTCAACCGCTGTCCCCAAAACAGTGAGCCCATCTAGAACTAATGGGTGGTCTGTTTGGCCACCTAAGTAGTTTGTCTAATCTGCTCTCCCTCCTCTGTTCAGTGCACCCCTCCCCCAACGCCTTGGCAATCCCAAAGAGGTCTGTAGGTTTCTTCTATAGCTTTCCTAGAGAATCACAACACACACACACACACACACACACACACACACACACACACACACACACATGTTTTAGAAAAGGGCTTGTGCTGTCATCATTGGTCCACAGGTTTCCAAAATGTCTCCACTCGTGGCACCCTTAACTATCTCAGTAATTTTCCAAGGCATTCCCAGACCAAAAAAAAAAGCTAAAGCCCTGTTTATTAAGTAAGTAAGTCCCAAGAGTTTGTAAATATTTATATCTTAACAACTTTGAACCTATCGGGCATTGCACAATTTCTCAAACTTTAGGATGGGATTAGACATCACCACCTCCATTTCCTGTCCCATGCTGGTTCTGTTCTGTTTGGTACTTGCTTTGTTAGCACAGTACCTGCAGACCACCATGTTTTTCATGGTCTAATAGTAAGTCAAGCAGACATGGTGTTATGAAGCACAGCTATGAAGCTAGCACTTGGGAGGGGGAGGCAGAAGGATCAAGAGTTCAAGTCCAACCTTAGCTACACTGTGAATTCAAGGCCAGCCTGGGCTATATGAGACCCTGTCAATTAATTAAATTCGGGTCTTAGGATGTAGCTCCTCCCCATGCTTATCTGACATGTGCAAGGCCTGGGTTCCATCCCAGCACTACAAAAATAGAAGAAGCCATGAATATCTTGAGCTAAGAGTTTGCATGGTGTCTGGAAAGTGACACAATCACTGTTTCCTCCAAAAATCAAAATTTCCCATAGCACCCACTGAATTCACCATGATGCCATGGGCACCTTAACACACAGTCTGGAGACTATGAGATTAGCCAATAAGGAAGAACCACGAAGATACAATAGCTGGCACTTATCTCAGCTTCATTTATCAATGAGCTTTGAATCTCTGCTAATAATGCTCCTTTCTAGTTGGACCCCAAGAGGCACCAAGTATGTTTATTTAGATATCGTTTAACGAAATAAGCATCCTAATCGGAGCTTGACTGACTCATATTTTCTTTCAAAAATTTCAGCAGATGAATTAATAACTAATCAACAAGTTTCCATAATCCTCAAAGTCATGAAAGTCAGACCCTCTCTTGCCTAAAGGGCTATTTGTGCCCTGGGGCTCCTTCCTCAGACCCACCTAAAGGAGAGACTATGAAATCAGTCTTGGGACTAAAATTCTCCTAGCTCCCTTGTTCTTTGCCAGGACTGATGGTGATGGTGAAAGCAGAAAAGCAGGAGCTGGAGAGTCGGCTGAGTTGGTAGAATGCTTTGCCACACAAGCTGAAAGACTGACTTTGGATTCCCAACACCCATGTAAAAAGCCAGGCGTGGGGGGTACATGCCTGTAATCCTAGAGTTACATGCCTGTAATCTGAGAGTTAGGGAGGAGGAGACAGAGGGAGCCCATCTTGCAGGCTAGCTAGTCTGGCCGATTCAGTGAGATCCTGCACCAGTGAGAGACCCTGTCTCAAAAAACAAGGCGGAGAGCAACGGAGGAGGACGCCTGGCATCAACCTCTGGCCTGAGCATATGCACACTCGTACACACAAACAATACACAAAAAACACACACAGCAGAAAACAAATTAGAGCTAAAAAAACAAACAAACAAAAACAAAACAAACCACTGAATGTGATCAGCATAGGGGAGCTAGGCAAACTCTGCCTTCCCAGGAACTTATTTAAAACACATCAGAAAGATGGGGGGCATGTCTAAAGCCAACCTCAGCTGAGTTCCCAGTGTAATGTGGAGAAGAGATGCACAGAGAGGTCCAGCCTGACCTTCATTCCTCTTTCCTTGCATAGGCAGCATGTATCCATAACTGAGAAGAAATCAAGAAGGTGTGTGTGGGAGGAGAGCCTTTATTGACCTGCTTACGCAAAAATCTTTCTTCCTTTGTTAGAGAATGAGTACACCACAGAACAAAGAAAGGGAAAGGCACAGGGAACCAGAAACAGGGGAAAGGGGGATCACAACCTTCATCCCCAGGGAGCACCTTCCCTTCCAGACCCTTCCTTCCACACGTTTCATCTTGCTTACTTTTCTGTTCTGTTTTATTCTAACCAAAAAAAGGAAGCCATATTGTCCTGCAAACTTTATTTTTCCAACTAGAAGGCACATCCATTTCAAGATATACTTAAAACTGCTTTATTGTTGCTTTTATTCAATATCCCATTAATTGCCACACATAGTTCGGTGAACCAATGTGTTATAATTTAATTTTTAAATCCTCCAGCATAGAAAGTCAAAGTTACTTTTGGATGCTGCTAATGGGTGTCCATGATGAAAATCCTCCTAGCTAGACCTTTGTAGGGTGCATGTGGAGCACAGCTCCTGGGTCAGGGAATATACACATTTTTAAAGGTTTTTGATAATGTTCCACCAAACTGTTTATCCTTGCCAATTTAATTTTTTTAACCCTGCACCATTTCATACATCAACCATCAATGTATAAAATCCACTTCTCCGAGTACCTTTAATAGTTTTAGTGCCTAATGAGGAAAATGAGTAAGTGGGTGGGTGTGAGCTAGCACTACTATGCCGCTTGCATTTAGAAATTAAAGTATCTCTGAGAACTTCTCATTAAGTGAATTTTATGAAGACTTCCTGCCAGCACACACACGCCACAGTCATTTATATCTCCGGGTAGGGAACTCATGTGTGAGCGAATTTCACGAATGTCTACGCAAAGCCTAGCTAGTAATGTATAAACATCTAAAGACTCTGAGGTTAAAGTTGGATAATCAAGGGGAGATTCATCAGAGTCATAGCCACATGCTGCAGAACAGACAGAGCCAGGGTCTCTGAACACACAGTCCAAGCGACAAGGGTCAAGGAGACTCCCCCCCGCCCCCCGTCGCCCCCAGTGCAGTTTTGATATGGAAACACCGGAGTAAAAGGGCGAAGGTATGATTTGGTCAGCATTGTCAGCCAGCCTGAAGGACTGCAGGCGCTGCTGTTATTATATATAAATAGTCATATGTCAACAGCTCCCAAGAGTGCTAGAGAAGACAGAACACAGGGCCACCACCCGCCGGGTAGACACATTGGCTCCCCGGCTCATGAGTGTACGTGAGGGAAGGCAATCGTGTAACTCCCTGGAGCTTTTTGCCCATCTAGTTAATGGGTTCAATAGTAATATTCTTCTCATGAGCTGCCTGTGAGCATTCCGCAGGATGAGGTGTAAGGAGGCATCTTCCAGTGGTGCGGCCAGGGCTGCAGCAGTGTGGGTGTATGCTGGACAGTTGGACACATATGAACAGAAACTGAGCAGAATGCAGCAGTTAGCCAGATGCATTGGGTTTTTAGAGGGATACCCAGAGACTGCAAGCAAGGATGGCATGCCACCAGCTCTCCCTACAATGGCACCACCAGTCACGGTGCAAACAGCAGGCCAAGGTCAGCTGCTCCTTGGGGATATAGTCCCCTCGTAAGACTCTGCCACCATAGCAAAGTTCCCCACGACCACCAGTTGTCCCCGAGTTGACAGTACATGAAGGATGAAGGCAGCCCAAGGGAGAGCTTGGATGCAGCCAGTCAGCAGCAACGTTGTTTGCCTGTCTAGTCTCCGGCAGAAGGGCTGAGAAAGGGGACATTTATGAGACCTGGCACCTCTGCCCTCCCTGGATGCAGGCTGTTTTCATTCTGAAGCTGCATATGAGGACTAGGAAGCAGAAGGGGAAAGACAGTCATCCGCAGAAGGGTAGACAGTCTCTACCGAGGTAAGTGGAGTCCCTACCACCACAGCTCTGAAGAAACGAGACCTGGGAGAGGGAAGGAGAAGGCCAAGGGCTAACCTCCTCCGATAAGAATAAAGCAAGCTACTGAAAAGCCTAACTAGAGGCATCAGTTAAGCACGTGCTCACACACCCAGAGAGCCCTCCGCCGTCTTACGGTGGGTCTGTACTGATGAGTGTGGAGCAGTATCACAACCCTCACAGGCTCCGTTTCCTCCTCTGTAAAATGGGGTTAACAAGAGAGTCTCCCTTGCAGGGGTACTGAGAGCACAGGATCATAGAAACGGGGATGCATGATACCAAACTCAGTGCCACTTGGCTATTGGTGCGTTCATGCCCTTTATGTGTTTGCTGCTAAAATTTAGATCACAAAATAAATATAGCATGCATAACTTGTTGTTTTAACTTGGATGTAAGTGAACAGTGGGAAAGTGTTGGGTGTGTAGCCCCCAAATGTGAGTGAGGGGGAGTTCCAGTTGGTGGGATCACTGTGATTTGTAACTTACATTGGTAGGTCTTTGGATTCTGTGTCTTTTAATATTATAGACTATAGAATACAATAAAAAATTCTAAGTATTTGCAATAGGAACGAAGGAAAAGAGAAAAGAAGAAGAAAAAAAGGCACTCCCTGTCACCACTCAAACCCAGGAATGTGCACTTCCTGTGAGCACTCAAACCAGGGAGAGTGTACAGGGGGATACAAGCAGCCACTCATCAATGTGGACGTGGAAGATGATTCTAGAAGGATGTAAAGGGAAGACTGGGACACAAATAATTTGAGCTTCATTATTTCAGCTCTGTAAAATAATGCACAGACAAGAGATTGAAAAAAAAAAAAAGCCAAAATATGAGCAGTGAACAGGACGCTGTGGTTACGGCTGAGCATCATTTTCTTAATATGGTTTTCTTCTTCCCAAATTGCCTACAAGGGGCCTAAATTGCTTCTACAATCAGAAAACATGCACAACTGATAATATTAACAAGAAGAATGAGGAATAGAATCTGCTCTTACTTGCTTGATGGAAACCAGCAGAAGCAGGGTGAGGAAGAGCCTCCTAGGGCCCCAGAGCAGACGCATCCCGTGGGACTGGAGAGGACCGGTCCTCTGGGCCGCAGGGGTGCCCATCGGCTGTGCCCGCATCCGGGGCACGGGCCCCTCTCTCGTTCTACTGGGCACTGCCGGGCTTGGTGGGGGCCTCATCCTCCAGGCGCCTTTCACAAGTGCAAGCACATCCCTCCAGCACTCGAAGATGTACCGCAGGCGGCGGCCCCCTGCATTCCTCCTTGTCCAGAGAGGAAGTGTTTGCACGAGTCCTCTGCAGGCCGCCGAGTGTCTGAGCTGCTCTACAGCGATCTTCCGAATCTCCAAGTTTCTCATCCCCCGCCTGCCCCTCCTAAAGTCTTGGGAGATTTTTCCCAGACCTACCCCAAGACGGCTATGCTGCCTAGGACTTCCTTCCTCAGCAGGCCCAGAAGAAAAAGTCAGGCATGCTTTCCATCCTGAGGAGTATGCTCCATGCACAGGGCCGGACTGAGGTTCCGACAGCTGGAGAGGATGGGTCGGGATGCCAGGTGGGTATCTTTTATGCCAGTATTTCTTTCTAAGGCATCAAAGTTTTCTAAACTGTGCTGAGGCTAGCCACAAAGGCAGGGCCACCTCTGAGCTCTGATTATGCCAAGGGAACAAGGACAGTTTGCCTGTCTCACAGCCAACACCTCCAGACCCAAGGTCTGTAGCAAAAGCCCATTCAGTGTTGAGAGTTACATCTACACAATAGCAAAACAATGGGTAGAAAGCGCAGAGGTTGGTGCCTCCCGATTGCCCACGTGTTAGGAGCAGGCTGTTGTGCTCTGAACACAATGTTGCTCTGATCACCTGGATACTTCTGTGGAATTCATGACCTACCACTTACTAACCGACACCCTACCTTCCCACTGCAGTTTGTATCTTCCATCCCCTGTCCTGTTTCACTTGAACTCACACATATCCTCCCAAGGCGCCATTACTTCTTCATCTGAGAGCTGAGAAATAGTGGGGTTCAGAGAGGTTAAGTTTTTTTGTGCAAGGCTACACAGCAAGTCAAAGACAGAGCCAAGCCTTCTAGCCAAGTTACCTGATCACGGCTACCTGGTCAGGAGCTGTCCTTTACCACTCTGGCCTCAGAGCAAACTCCTAGCCAGTAGCAGGCTCTTCTCTGTCTCTAAGGCTTTCCTTGGGTCCCTCACCCCTCCTCTGTCTGGACAACTCCCAGAATTCTCTCCACCTTTTCCAGTTGGAGGCCCAAGTGGAAGGTGATAGACAAAATTTCAGAAAGGCAAGAGTTAGGAAAGGCAGGTTTCTGTCCCCCCCCCCACACCTCTCCTTCCCTCCCTCCCTCCTTCTGTTCCCCCTCCCTTCTTTCCTCCTCCACCTCTTTCTTTTTTTTACACATTTGAATCAAATCATAGCTCATTTCCATTAGCTGTGAATTCTGAACATTCAGGGGAAAACGCATGAACACCACTAGATAAAAGACCCTAGAAATCTTAAAACCCTCATGTGGCAAGCATTCAAACTGTAATAGTCAAAAGATCAGTCTGGAAAGGACTCCCAGACGGGCTTTTGTGCTGGTGTGATTTCCAGAGGCAATGTGGTCATCTCTTTGGGAACACAGAGAATGGGATAGAGTGGCAGGGAGGAAGGAAAGTGTGTGTGTGTGTGTGTGTGTGTGTGTGTGTGTGTGTGTGTGTGTGTGTAAAATGTGACTGTAAAGCTATTCTACACACATCAAAGGGAAACTTCCAGGTTGCATGGTGGGGGATAAAATGCCTGCTTTGTACGAATATTCCACCTTGCTTCTTTAAATGTTTCTCAAAAGCATTTTTCCTGATTTTTCCCCCCCTGAAAGGACATGCCTTGGCTAATGTGTACAACTTCCCCACCTGCTACCTATTGGAATGGCTGCCATCTAGTGACAAAATGTGGTAAGCCTGTCTGTGAGGGCACTGTGTGGTTTCTAAGGCTACCAAGAGCACAGAGCACAGGTCCTCAGGCTTTGCCAGCAGGGAAGAACAGATGGGAGGAGACAGACACAAATGTCACTGCTCGTTTACATCTGGACATCTCCAGGGCTGCTCCACACGTAATGAGGAGCCCAAATCTTCCGAGGCCACAGAGGCTCGCCATTCCTTCCTGCCTTCAGGCTTATTGAATTTCTTATGTAAATTTTCACTTTTCCCAGAGTTTCTAATTGCCTTTTCTTTCCTCATCCTAAAAACATTTGGTTTAGTTTGTGTTTTGTTCCTCAGACCTAAGTAAAAGACAAGGTTCCTGGGAGGCTCCACACTCCTTCCCAACCCTACTGGAGACTTGGCCACCAAGGGGCGGGGCCTAGCCTTACCCTCCCACAGACTTAAGGATCTTCAACATCATCCCTCCTGCAGTGATCCATTCTTTAAGGATGTGCGTGATGGTCCAAGGGCTTTGAGTCCCCTGGATGGTGTGAAGTTCTGCAGCCAGCTGAGCACATGTCCCTCTCCGCTCTGCATATACAGAGACTTTGAGGCAAACTGCCTGTGTCTTGCTCCTCTGAGTCCCTGAGCTAAATGTCAGTCCTCTGCAGTCTCTCTTTCCCAGGGCTGGATAAGAAACCGGCCCAGAAATTCCCCAAGTTTCCGTATTTCTTGTATGTTCACTCTTACATGCAGATCCTAACTTCTTTTTTTTTTTTTTTTTTTTTTTTTTTGGTTTTTCGAGACAGGGTTTCACTGTGTAGCTTTGCGCCTTTCCTGGAACTCACTTGGTAGTCCAGGCTGGCCTTGAACTCACAGAGATCCACCTGGCTCTGCCTCCCGAGTGCTGGGATTAAAGGCGTGCGCCACCACTGCCCGGCAGATCCTAACTTCTAAGGCTTATGTATGCAAACAGAGGTTTGTGAGAGTGGGTGTGGACTACAAAACTAGACAGCAGACCATGGGGGGAAAAACAAGAGAAGTTAGGAACGTGGAGGAAGAGGACAAAAGATCACATATGTCATGAGAGTAGAAAGGAAGTGACTGAGGGTGGGAGGGCAGGAGGAGGGCGGATGGGAAAGAAGGTAGAAAGAGAAACAACAAAAGCAAATTTTGTTTGGAAAATGTCATAATGAAACCTAATTATTTGTAAGCTAATATTTTTTTAGAAAGCATTTCATGCTTCTGAATCTAACACCAAAGGCCCTTCTCAATTCCAAAAGTTAGAGTGGAGTGGGCCATCCTGACACCCACCCAAATAGTCTCAGCCTTTGGTCAAAACCAGTGTTCTCTATAATTGTCAAAGGAAGCAACCCAGCTGTCCGTCAAGAGATAAACAGACAAACTAGTTGTGATACATTAAACACAAGGGAATATTATTCTGCCGTGCAAAGAGTCACAAAGTTTTTGATGGATACTACAACATGATGAAGTTTGAGGATGTTACACTATGTGAAATAAGCCAGGCATATAAGGATGAATAAATGGTTACATTTCTATGTGGCTTTTTGTAGAATTCCAAGACAGTAGGGACAGTTGGAGGCTGCCAGGAGCTCTGAGGAGAGGGAATGGAAAGTTGTTTAACAGTGATAGGGCTTCGATTTTGGATTTTGCAAGCCGAGGGGAACTCTGGAGATGGAGGTGAGGTTTGCACAGCAATGTGACCATGCTCACTGCCACTGAACTGTACACTTACGGTTAAGGTAGTACATTTTTGTTATGCATAGCTTACTACCAGTTTAGAAAATGGACCAATGTCCCTTGCACATACTCATCCTAGGGAGGACAGAAAGGCCCACTCTGAACTTCACAGGAGGGTATCTCAGGGCACAGTACTTACACAAACGCTACATGCTGGAATATACTCGGGTTCCCCAGGGGACCGTGAGCTGTGTCAGGATGCCAGATGGCAGGGCTGGAGGACGGAGACCATGATACAGTAGAGAGGAGGGGGCCCTCACTCACGCTGGCACTAGGAGCTTCATTCTGCCATGGACAGGGAGAGGTGGCAACGGGTACTGACCCTCCTCCCCATCTGCCTGGCGCTTGCCTTCTCCCTCACGGCCATGGGCAGCAGCCACTGGTGTGAGGGGATCCGGCGGATGACAAAACCACTGTGCCAGGACCTCCTGGGGGGACTGAACTGCATTCACTTCAGCCGGGCCAGCAGCAGCCCTGGAAGAAGGCACGGTGATAGCCAGGCTGTCCAATACATCTGGGAGACGGGGGACGACAAGTTCATCCAGCGCAGGTTCCACGCGGGGCTCTGGCAGTCCTGTGAGGAAAGTCTCAACAGCACAGGTGAGTGCAGTCTGTGTCCCCAGGCTGACAGGTGCAGGATGGCTCTGAGAATGGGCTCCAGAGCCAGGTTGCCTGGGATTGAATCTTGGGTCTGCCATGGACTAACTATGTAACCTTAAGGATGTCCTTTACCTCTGAGCCTCAATTTTCTCATCTATGAAATGGGAACCATGGAGGTGTTAACTCCTAGGGATAAAGCACAGAGTAGATTCATGGGAAGTGTCTGCAGCAGTGACTGACACACTGTTTATTAAGCACAAGTGTTCACCCACTTGCCACTGTCTGTCAGTTTCTCAAGAATCAACGGTGGTCCCCACCCACTCTAAGCTGCATCCCTAAGGGTTCTGTCTCACTTTAAAAATTGTTTTTGTTACTGGAGATGGGGGTCTAACATTGTAGCCTTGGCTGGCCTGGAATGTAGACTCACAGAGATAAATCTGCCCCCCCCCCTCTCTCTCTCTCTCTCTCTCTCTGTGTGTGTGTGTGTGTGTGTGTGTGTGTGTGTGTGTGTGTGTGTACCCTCTCTAGAGTTACAGGCAGTTGTGAGACACCTGACTTGTTGGGAAACCAAACCCCCAAGTCCTCTGCGGGCTCTTGAAATAAGGGTTCTCTTTAGGGAAATAAAGAGGGTGCTGAAGGGATGGCCCATCCTTTACAGGCTAGGCTCACAACTAAAAAAAACCAAAACAAGAACAAAAAACGTAACACCATTACGTCACCTACCAGATCTATCACAATCAAGGCCCATAACAGGTTGGACCTTTGTCTCAGGCAGCCCTTGAAACAGGCTTGCGCAGTAGAGCATTCCCTCCGCTCTGAAGCAGGAGACTGAGCCTCAGATCTGCACAGCAGGCAAGCCTCCTCTCATGTTAGTCAGCCCCGACTCATTAACACCTCCTGGACTTTGTTGATCTGATCGAAGGGGGAAGTTTATCATGTAAATGGTGAGAGAAGAAAAAAGAGAAGATGGAGAGGAGGGTTAGTACATAGAGCACAGTTTCCAGCAAGTGTTTTGACCTCACAAAGAACAGAAGAGGGAAGAATGTCAACCCTTGACGTTAGACAGGCTGGCTGAAGCCCATGCTCAGGGCTAGATGTGCTCCTCTGCTTTTAAAGTAAAGGCCCCAAAGTGAAAAGGGTGGGTACCCATACAGTCCCCACTTATTTTCCGACCTCAGACATACTACATTTCTTGTAGAGACGTTTATTTCGCCATCTTGTGGCATTTTAAAATTTTCTTGGAGCCTAAGTAGACTGCACAAGGGGCAGTACTCCAAGATACAGCACAACCACCTCCAACCCCATCCAAGTGGGCTTCTGAGGGACAAATAATGTCCCACCTTAGCCTCCAGGCAAAGTGGCCTTTGCTCCGTGTGATGCAGGCACAACAGTATACCTGGCGCTAAGACTACCAAAGGGACCTCCCAAGTCCTCTTTTCTCTGGAGTACTAACATATAAACTCTACTCTCTCTGACCGCCCCCCCCTCTCTCTCTCTCACACACACACACACACACACACACACACACACACACACACACACATAGTTACATTTGATTTGTGATCGATCCTGTATCCTCTGGGATTGCCAAGATAGTCCCATGTTTTTGCTTTGGGAACTGTAGACACCACATTGATAAGCAAATGGCTTACAAACTTCTGTTTCCAAGTCTGTTCCCCCCACCTGAAGAGAGTCTCATATCTGCACAGCTTTGTATAATGGCATAAGTCAGAATCGCCCTGGTAGCATGTCAACATCCAGGCACCCGGCCCCAGCGCCCTAACCCAGTAGATCTGGGCTGGAGTCTAGAAACCCTCTCTTGTTTGGTTGGTTGGTTGGGTAGGTTTTTTGCTGTTGATGTTTTTGTTTTTGTTTTGTTTTGATTTTAGCTAAGGTAATATTTATGCACAGATAAGAGTCACATATTTTAAAAGGCTTATAAGTAAAACCTACATTCTCTGTGCCTTCCTTCAGGGCAAACTGTTTTTTTATGAAGGACAAACATGGGTATCTTCATTTTAGACATTAGACTTAGTGTTATAATAAATAAAATGTATCATTCTTCGTGAGGACACCCCACATAACATCTGCTATCTTCCTGGTAAAGTAATATCACTGTTTTATTTAAGTCATAAGCCAATAATTTTGACTAGATGTTGCTCATTCTAGCCAGCATCAGAAAGGATGTTCTGATTACATTCATTGTTTGTACAGATTTTTGGTTTCCCCGGAGTTTCTAATTGCTGTTTCTCTTCCCCCCCCTCATAACATTAGTATTTCTATTCCACTCAACTGTATTCTCCCTAGAGTACTTCTATTCCTAATTTGCTTCCCTGGTGACCATGGCACACACCACAGCGAGAGAAGCAGGCTCCAGGACACAGAATAGCCTTCTGGATAGAAGGCAGTTGGAATGTCATAGGGTATATTCACAACTTCCGTGCTTGGCCCAGGGCTAGGGGAACTAACAGAGGGGGATCCACAGGGCTGAAAGCTAAAAGGTTCCTGGAAAATATCTAAGAAAAAAGTAAAATGAGGAAGGGTGTGATAATGGTTAAGATGGACGCCCATTCATGATGGGAATGAAAGATGTGCTATTTAGGTTAGACAAGGCTTCATGAAGGAGACAGCCGTTGTGCCAAGGACCCACATGTTTCAGTTTTTGCGATGTATGTTTGTATGTGCATGTTGAGGAGGTTTGTGTGTGTATACATATATGTGGAGACCACAACCTCAGGTGTCATCCTTGGAAATGATACCTCCACGTCCCTGGGGCAGCTGTCCCTCCGTTACATCAAGGGAAAAACCTAACTGGAGAGACTGGCATTGCGTTGGCATTGGCATGCTATTTGTGACGTCAGAGGGAGGGGGGCCTTCAGCGGAGCATGAGCTGGGAGTGGTTTTACTCATAGCTTTTCCTGTGAGAAAAACTGCCTTGGCTGGTGTAGCAGGAATCTTGGAGAGTCTTGTTAATAAAATCAAACCTGAGGCCAGTTATTGGGGTGAAGTCTGGAAGATCAGAGAAACAGAACAAGCCACAGCTACCTCACCTCGCCGGATCCTCAGCTGGTCTTGTTTCCTCAGACTGGAGGCCTCTGAGTCCTCATCCAGAATGGGTCTCAACTGAACTGCTGCTCAAAAGCCTGAATGCTTAACCAGGCCAAATGTTTCTAGTTCCTGGTCCTCACACCTTATATATCTTTCTGCCTTCTACCATCACTCCCTGGGATTAAAGGCTTGTGTCACCATGCCTGGCTGTTTCCAATGTGGCCTTGAACTCACAGAGATCCCAGATGGATTTCTGCCTCTGGAATGCTAGGATTAAAGGCGTGTGCTACCACTGTCTATCCTAAGTATCTAGTGGCTTTTCTGTTCTCTGACCCCAGATAAGTTTATTAGGGTACACAAAATTTTGGGGAACACAATACCACCACAGCTGGACTTAAGGGAGGAACACTGGACTTTAAGGAGGCCCAGAAGCATGTATCAGCTGGCTATCTGCATGCCCTGTGGTATGTGCCCCTTAGTCACTACAACTCTAAGCTGGTGTTGCTGTAAATTATCCCTAAGACTTCGGATAAAAAGTCGTTAACCAGCGCTTGCGCGCTCGTGTGTGTGTGTGTGTGTGTGTGTGTGTGTGTGTGTGTGTGTATGTGTGTGTGTGTGTGTCAGGGGAAATTCCTCATCCTAAAACAGGATCTGGGGGCAACATTAAGAGACTGTGTGAGGCTCTTTTAACTCCTTCCTCTAGGGGAAGTCCCATTGGAATTCCTGTCAACCCAGGGAGTACACACATACATACACACACACACACACACACACACACACACACACACACATACACACACCACCACCACCACCTTCACTTAGATGGCAATACTAGAGGGCCTTTTCTACATCATCTAGGACACACACTGAATTTTAAGGAACACTGATGTTCTTATCGACTCACACACAATCCTGAAAAGAAACTAAGGGTGTGTTTCTTGGTCCCTTCGAAATTTTGTGCACCTTTGTTCTTGAGTTTAGGATGGGAAGAGCCTTCAACAAGAACCTCACTGGCTGGTCCTAAACTCAGTCCACAGAGATGTTCTCTGCAGAAAATAAATAGAGTTTGAATACCCAAACAAGACTGAAAACTATCGCATATTATATTTTCTCTTGGAAACTCACAGTGTCCATTAGCATGTAAAAAAATCTCTGGGAAGCTCCATAATTTAAAAAAAACTGAATAATAGATCCCAGTGTTTCCCAAAAGAGGAAGTTTGTACATTTGCTTCTATTTCTATTATTTATGTGAGAATCACAGTGAGAAACTGCGCTATAGAAGCACATGCCCCCCATTGAAGACTGCAGAGACTGAAGAACTTGGATGCTGCACTCTTCACTCTGACTTCTGCTGTTACCCCACAATCTGATAAGTACCATAAATGCTTTTTGCTCATCCATCTAAAACTCCTCTGCTCACATTATCCATACTTAGGGTATAAGACAGTTAGGGTTT
>NW_026737492.1:0-39293 GCF_949786415.1 Peromyscus eremicus | reverse complement strand
TCAGAACAAAAGAACTGTGCTTCCTACACACACGGGGCATATCTAGTTCAACTCTGCTTAGGAAACTGACCAGAACAGTAGCTTCTCTTCAGTCCAATACACTGTACTTGCTGGGAACAGACGGGAGTGCTATTTGCACTGTGTATGGCAATGGGAGGGCAATAGTGTCTCTTCTTAGCAGAAAACAACTCTTGCTCGTAGGACCACAAACTGCATGGGATTCAACTCCGTTTAGGACTGGGAAACAAACGCTAGCTCGCCTTGCAAGAAACACACTCTGCTTTTGAGAAAACAGCACTCTTCTACTCTCCTGTGTTTCCTATAGGGCCAGAACAGTGAGCTTGCTCAGAACAAAAGAACTTTGCCTCCTACACACACGGGGCATATCTAGTTCAACTCTGCTTAGGAAACTGACCAGAACAGTAGCTTCGCTTCAGTCCAATACACTGTACTTGCTGGGAACAGACGCGAGTGCTATTTGCACTGTGTATGGCAATGGGAGCGCAATAGTGACTCTTCTTAGCAGAAAACAACTCTTGCTCGTAGGACCAGAAACTTCATGGGATTCAACTCCGTTTAGGACTGGGAAACAAACGCTAGCTCGCCTTGCAAGAAACACACTCTGCTTTTGAGAAAACAGCACTCTTCTACTCTCCTGTGTTTCCTATAGGGCCAGAACAGTGAGCTTGCTCAGAACCAAAGAACTGTGCTTCCTACACACACGGGGCATATCTAGTTCAACTCTGCTTAGGAAACTGACCAGAACAGTAGCTTCTCTTCAGTCCAATACACTGTACTTTCTGGGAACAGACGCGAGTGCTATTTGCACTGTGTATGGCAATGGGAGCGCAATAGTGACTCTTCTTAGCAGAAAACAACTCTTGCTCGTAGGACCAGAAACTGCATGGGATTCTACTCCGTTTAGGACTGGGAAACAAACGCTAGCTCGCCTTGCAAGAAACACACTCTGCTTTTGAGAAAACAGCACTCTACTACTCTCCTGTGGTTCCTATAGGGCCAGAACAGTGAGCTTGCTCAGAACAAAAGAACTGTGCTTCCTACACACACGGGGCATATCTAGTTCAACTCTGCTTAGGAAACTGACAAGAACAGTAGCTTCTCTTCAGTCCAATACACTGTACTTGCTGGGAACAGACGCGACTGCTATTTGCACTGTGTATGGCAATGGGAGCACAATAGTGACTCTTCTTAGCAGAAAACAACTCTTGCTCGTAGGACCAGAAACTGCATTGGATTCAACTCCGTTTAGAACTGGGAAACAAACGCTAGCTCGCCTTGCAAGAAACACACTCTGCTTTTGAGAAAACAGCACTCTTCTACTCTCCTGTGTTTCCTATAGGGCCAGAACAGTGAGCTTGCTCAGAACAAAAGAACTGTGCTTCCTACACACACGGGGCATATCTAGTTCAACTCTGCTTAGGAAACTGACCAGAACAGTAGCTTCTCTTCAGTCCAATACACTGTACTTGCTGGGAACAGACGCGAGTGCTATTTGCACTGTGTATGTCAATGGGAGCACAATAGTGACTCTTCTTAGCTGAAAACAACTCTTGCTCGTAGGACCACAAACTGCATGGGATTCAACTCCGTTTAGGACTGGGAAACAAACGCTAGCTCGCCTTGCAAGAAACACACTCTGCTTTTGAGAAAACAGCACTCTTCTACTCTCCTGTGTTTCCTATAGGGCCAGAACAGTGAGCTTGCTCAGAACAAAAGAACTGTGCTTCCTACACACACGGGGCATATCTAGTTCAACTCTGCTTAGGAAACTGACCAGAACAGTAACTTCTCTTCAGTCCAATACACTGTACTTGCTGGGAACAGACGCGAGTGCTATTTGCACTGTGTATGGCAATGGGAGCGCAATAGTGACTCTTCTTAGCAGAAAACAACTCTTGCTCGTAGGACCAGAAACTGCATGGGATTCTACTCCGTTTAGGACTGGGAAACAAACGCTAGCTCGCCTTGCAAGAAACACACTCTGCTTTTGAGAAAATTGCACTCTACTACTCTCCTGTGGTTCCTATAGGGCCAGAACAGTGAGCTTGCTCAGAACAAAAGAACTGTGCTTCCTACACACACGGGGCATATCTAGTTCAACTCTGCTTAGGAAACTGACCAGAACAGTAGCTTCTCTTCAGTCCAATACACTGTACTTGCTGGGAACAGACGCGAGTGCTATTTGCACTGTGTATGGCAATGGGAGCGCAATAGTGACTCTTCTTACCAGAAAACAACTCTTGCTCGTAGGACCAGAAACTGCATGGGATTCTACTCCGTTTAGGACTGGGAAACAAACGCTAGCTCGCCTTGCAAGAAACACACTCTGCTTTTGAGAAAACAGCACTCTTCTACTGTCCTGTGTTTCCTATAGGGCCAGAACAGTGAGCTTGCTCAGAACTAAAGAACTGTGCTTCCTACACACACGGGGCATATCTAGTTCAACTCTGCTTAGGAAACTGACCAGAACAGTAGCTTTTCTTCAGTCCAATACACTGTACTTTCTGGGAACAGACGCGAGTGCTATTTGCACTGTGTATGGCAATGGGAGCGCAATAGTGACTCTTCTTAGCAGAAAACAACTCTTGCTCGTAGGACCACAAACTGCATGGGATTCAACTCCGTTTAGGACTGGGAAACAAACGCTAGCTCGCCTTGCAAGAAACACACTCTGCTTTTGAGAAAACAGCACTCTTCTACTCTCCTGTGTTTCCTATAGGGCCAGAACAGTGAGCTTGCTCAGAACCAAAGAACTGTGCTTCCTACACACACGGGGCATATCTAGTTCAACTCTGCTTAGGAAACTGACCAGAACAGTAGCTTCTCTTCATTCCAATACACTGTACTTGCTGGGAACAGACGCGAGTGCTATTTGCACTGTGTATGGCAATGGGAGCGCAATAGTGACTCTTCTTAGCAGAAAACAACTCTTGCTCGTAGGACCAGAATCTGCATGGGATTCTACTCCGTTTAGGACTGGGAAACAAACTCTAGCTCGCCTTGCAAGAAACACACTCTGCTTTTGAGAAAACAGCACTCTTCTACTCTCCTGTGTTTCCTATAGGGCCAGAACAGTGAGCTTGCTCAGAACAAAAGAACTGTGCTTCCTACACACACGGGGCATATCTAGTTCAACTCTGCTTAGGAAACTGACCAGAACAGTAGCTTCTCTTCAGTCCAATACACTGTACTTGCTGGGAACAGACGGGAGTGCTATTTGCACTGTGTATGGCAATGGGAGGGCAATAGTGTCTCTTCTTAGCAGAAAACAACTCTTGCTCGTAGGACCACAAACTGCATGGGATTCAACTCCGTTTAGGACTGGGAAACAAACGCTAGCTCGCCTTGCAAGAAACACACTCTGCTTTTGAGAAAACAGCACTCTTCTACTCTCCTGTGTTTCCTATAGGGCCAGAACAGTGAGCTTGCTCAGAACCAAAGAACTGTGCTTCCTACACACACGGGGCATATCTTGTTCAACTCTGCTTAGGAAACTGACCAGAACAGTAGCTTCTCTTCAGTCCAATACAATGTACTTGCTGGGAACAGACGCGAGTGCTATTTGCACTGTGTATGGCAATGGGAGCGCAATAGTGACTCTTCTTAGCAGAAAACAACTCTTGCTCGTAGGACCAGAAACTGCATGGGATTCTACTCCGTTTAGGACTGGGAAACAAACGCTAGCTCGCCTTGCAAGAAACACACTCTGCTTTTGAGAAAACAGCACTCTTCTACTCTCCTGTGTTTCCTATAGGGCCAGAACAGTGAGCTTGCTCAGAAAAAAAGAACTGTGCTTCCTACACACACGGGGCATATCTAGTTCAACTCTGCTTAGGAAACTGACCAGAACAGTAGCTTCTCTTCAGTCCAATACACTGTACTTGCTGGGAACAGACGCGAGTGCTATTTGCACTGTGTATGGCAATGGGAGCACAATAGTGACTCTTCTTAGCAGAAAACAACTCTTGCTCGTAGGACCAGAAACTGCATGGGATTCAACTCCGTTTAGGACTGGGAAACAAACGCTAGCTCGCCTTGCAAGAAACACACTCTGCTTTTGAGAAAACAGCACTCTTCTACTCTCCTGTGTTTCCTATAGGGCCAGAACAGTGAGCTTGCTCAGAACAAAAGAACTGTGCTTCCTACACACACGGGGCATATCTAGTTCAACTCTGCTTAGGAAACTGACCAGAACAGTAGCTTCTCTTCAGTCCAATACACTGTACTTGCTGGGAACAGACGCGAGTGCTATTTGCACTGTGTATGGCAATGGGAGCGCAATAGTGACTCTTCTTAGCAGAAAACAACTCTTGCTCGTAGGACCAGAAACTGCATGGGATTCTACTCCGTTTAGGACTGGGAAACAAACGCTAGCTCGCCTTGCAAGAAACACACTCTGCTTTTGAGAAAACAGCACTCTTCTACTCTCCTGTGTTTCCTATAGGGCCAGAACAGTGAGCTTGCTCAGAACCAAAGAACTGTGCTTCCTACACACACGGGGCATATCTAGTTCAACTCTGCTTAGGAAACTGACCAGAACAGTAGCTTCTCTTCAGTCCAATACACTGTACTTGCTGGGAACAGACGCGAGTGCTATTTGCACTGTGTATGGCAAAGGGAGCGCAATAGTGACTCTTCTTAGCAGAAAACAACTCTTGCTCGTAGGACCAGAAACTTCATGGGATTCAACTCCGTTTAGGACTGGGAAACAAACGCTAGCTCGCCTTGCAAGAAACACACTCTGCTTTTGAGAAAACAGCACTCTTCTACTCTCCTGTGTTTCCTATAGGGCCAGAACAGTGAGCTTGCTCAGAACCAAAGAACTGTGCTTCCTACACACACGGGGCATATCTAGTTCAACTCTGCTTAGGAAACTGACCAGAACAGTAGCTTCTCTTCAGTCCAATACACTGTACTTTCTGGGAACAGACGCGAGTGCTATTTGCACTGTGTATGGCAATGGGAGCGCAATAGTGACTCTTCTTAGCAGAAAACAACTCTTGCTCGTAGGACCAGAAACTGCATGGGATTCTACTCCGTTTAGGACTGGGAAACAAACGCTAGCTCGCCTTGCAAGAAACACACTCTGCTTTTGAGAAAACAGCACTCTTCTACTCTCCTGTGTTTCCTATAGGGCCAGAACAGTGAGCTTGCTCAGAACCAAAGAACTGTGCTTCCTACACACACGGGGCATATCTAGTTCAACTCTGCTTAGGAAACTGACCAGAACAGTAACTTCTCTTCAGTCCAATACACTGTACTTGCTGGGAACAGACGCGAGTGCTATTTGCACTGTGTATGGCAAAGGGAGCGCAATAGTGACTCTTCTTAGCAGAAAACAACTCTTGCTCGTAGGACCAGAAACTTCATGGGATTCAACTCCGTTTAGGACTGGGAAACAAACGCTAGCTCGCCTTGCAAGAAACACACTCTGCTTTTGAGAAAACAGCACTCTTCTACTCTCCTGTGTTTCCTATAGGGCCAGAACAGTGAGCTTGCTCAGAACCAAAGAACTGTGCTTCCTACACACACGGGGCATATCTAGTTCAACTCTGCTTAGGAAACTGACCAGAACAGTAGCTTCTCTTCATTCCAATACACTGTACTTGCTGGGAACAGACGCGAGTGCTATTTGCACTGTGTATGGCAATGGGAGCGCAATAGTGACTCTTCTTAGCAGAAAACAACTCTTGCTCGTAGGACCAGAATCTGCATGGGATTCTACTCCGTTTAGGACTGGGAAACAAACGCTAGCTCGCCTTGCAAGAAACACACTCTGCTTTTGAGAAAACAGCACTCTTCTCTCCTGTGTTTCCTATAGGGCCAGAACAGTGAGCTTGCTCAGAACAAAAGAACTGTGCTTCCTACACACACGGGGCATATCTAGTTCAACTCTGCTTAGGAAACTGACCAGAACAGTAGCTTCTCTTCAGTCCAATACACTGTACTTGCTGGGAACAGACGCGAGTGCTATTTGCACTGTGTATGGCAATGGGAGCGCAATAGTGACTCTTCTTAGCAGAAAACAACTCTTGCTCGTAGGACCAGAAACTGCATGGGATTCAACTCCGTTTAGGACTGGGAAACAAACGCTAGCTCGCCTTGCAAGAAACACACTCTGCTTTTGAGAAAACAGCACTCTTCTACTCTCCTGTGTTTCCTATAGGGCCAGAACAGTGAGCTTGCTCAGAACAAAAGAACTGTGCTTCCTACACACACGGGGCATATCTAGTTCAACTCTGCTTAGGAAACTGACCAGAACAGTAGCTTCTCTTCAGTCCAATACACTGTACTTGCTGGGAACAGACGCGAGTGCTATTTGCACTGTGTATGGCAATGGGAGCGCAATAGTGACTCTTCTTAGCAGAAAACAACTCTTGCTCGTAGGACCAGAAACTGCATGGGATTCAACTCCGTTTAGGACTGGGAAACAAACGCTAGCTCGCCTTGCAAGAAACACACTCTGCTTTTGAGAAAACAGCACTCTTCTACTCTCCTGTGTTTCCTATAGGGCCAGAACAGTGAGCTTGCTCAGAACCAAAGAACTGTGCTTCCTACACACACGGGGCATATCTAGTTCAACTCTGCTTAGGAAACTGACCAGAACAGTAGCTTTTCTTCAGTCCAATACACTGTACTTGCTGGGAACAGACGCGAGTGCTATTTGCACTGTGTATGGCAATGGGAGCGCAATAGTGACTCTTCTTAGCAGAAAACAACTCTTGCTCGTAGGACCAGAAACTGCATGGGATTCTACTCCGTTTAGGACTGGGAAACAAACGCTAGCTCGCCTTGCAAGAAACACACTCTGCTTTTGAGAAAACAGCACTCTTCTACTGTCCTGTGTTTCCTATAGGGCCAGAACAGTGAGCTTGCTCAGAACAAAAGAACTGTGCTTCCTACACACACGGGGCATATCTAGTTCAACTCTGCTTAGGAAACTGACCAGAACAGTAGCTTCTCTTCAGTCCAATACACTGTACTTGCTGGGAACAGACGCGAGTGCTATTTGCACTGTGTATGGCAATGGGAGCGCAATAGTGACTCTTCTTAGCAGAAAACAACTCTTGCTCGTAGGACCAGAAACTGCATGGGATTCAACTCCGTTTAGGACTGGGAAACAAACGCTCGCTCGCCTTGCAAGAAACACACTCTGCTTTTGAGAAAACAGCACTCTTCTACTCTCCTGTGTTTCCTATAGGGCCAGAACAGTGAGCTTGCTCAGAACAAAAGAACTGTGCTTCCTACACACACGGGGCATATCTAGTTCAACTCTGCTTAGGAAACTGACCAGAACAGTAGCTTCTCTTCAGTCCAATACACTGTACTTGCTGGGAACAGACGCGAGTGCTGTTTGCACTGTGTATGGCAATGGGAGCGCAATAGTGACTCTTCTTAGCAGAAAACAACTCTTGCTCGTAGGACCAGAAACTGCATGGGATTCAACTCCGTTTAGGACTGGGAAACAAACGCTAGCTCGCCTTGCAAGAAACACACTCTGCTTTTGAGAAAACAGCACTCTTCTACTCTCCTGTGTTTCCTATAGGGCCAGAACAGTGAGCTTGCTCAGAACAAAAGAACTGTGCTTCCTACACACACGGGGCCTATCTAGTTCAACTCTGCTTAGGAAACTGACCAGAACAGTAGCTTCTCTTCAGTCCAATACACTGTACTTGCTGGGAACAGACGCGAGTGCTATTTGCACTGTGTATGGCAATGGGAGCGCAATAGTGACTCTTCTTAGCAGAAAACAACTCTTGCTCGTAGGACCAGAATCTGCATGGGATTCTACTCCGTTTAGGACTGGGAAACAAACGCTAGCTCGCCTTGCAAGAAACACACTCTGCTTTTGAGAAAACAGCACTCTTCTACTCTCCTGTGTTTCCTATAGGGCCAGAACAGTGAGCTTGCTCAGAACAAAAAAACTGTGCTTCCTACACACACGGGGCATATCTAGTTCAACTCTGCTTAGGAAACTGACCAGAACAGTAGCTTCTCTTCAGTCCAATACACTGTACTTGCTGGGAACAGACGCGAGTGCTATTTGCACTGTGTATGGCAATGGGAGCGCAATAGTGACTCTTCTTAGCAGAAAACAACTCTTGCTCGTAGGACCAGAAACTGCATGGGATTCAACTCCGTTTAGGACTGGGAAACAAACGCTAGCTCGCCTTGCAAGAAACACACTCTGCTTTTGAGAAAACAGCACTCTTCTACTCTCCTGTGTTTCCTATAGGGCCAGAACAGTGAGCTTGCTCAGAACAAAAGAACTGTGCTTCCTACACACACGGGGCATATCTAGTTCAACTCTGCTTAGGAAACTGACCAGAACAGTAGCTTCTCTTCAGTCCAATACACTGTACTTGCTGGGAACAGACGCGAGTGCTATTTGCACTGTGTATGGCAATGGGAGCGCAATAGTGACTCTTCTTAGCAGAAAACAACTCTTGCTCGTAGGACCAGAAACTGCATGGGATTCAACTCCGTTTAGGACTGGGAAACAAACGCTAGCTCGCCTTGCAAGAAACACACTCTGCTTTTGAGAAAACAGCACTCTTCTACTCTCCTGTGTTTCCTATAGGGCCAGAACAGTGAGCTTGCTCAGAACAAAAGAACTGTGCCTCCTACACACACGGGGCATATCTAGTTCAACTCTGCTTAGGAAACTGACCAGAACAGTAGCTTCGCTTCAGTCCAATACACTGTACTTGCTGGGAACAGACGCGAGTGCTATTTGCACTGTGTATGGCAATGGGAGCGCAATAGTGACTCTTCTTAGCAGAAAACAACTCTTGCTCGTAGGACCAGAAACTTCATGGGATTCAACTCCGTTTAGGACTGGGAAACAAACGCTAGCTCGCCTTGCAAGAAACACACTCTGCTTTTGAGAAAACAGCACTCTTCTACTCTCCTGTGTTTCCTATAGGGCCAGAACAGTGAGCTTGCTCAGAACCAAAGAACTGTGCTTCCTACACACACGGGGCATATCTAGTTCAACTCTGCTTAGGAAACTGACCAGAACAGTAGCTTCTCTTCAGTCCAATACACTGTACTTTCTGGGAACAGACGCGAGTGCTATTTGCACTGTGTATGGCAATGGGAGCGCAATAGTGACTCTTCTTAGCAGAAAACAACTCTTGCTCGTAGGACCAGAAACTGCATGGGATTCTACTCCGTTTAGGACTGGGAAACAAACGCTAGCTCGCCTTGCAAGAAACACACTCTGCTTTTGAGAAAACAGCACTCTACTACTCTCCTGTGGTTCCTATAGGGCCAGAACAGTGAGCTTGCTCAGAACAAAAGAACTGTGCTTCCTACACACACGGGGCATATCTAGTTCAACTCTGCTTAGGAAACTGACAAGAACAGTAGCTTCTCTTCAGTCCAATACACTGTACTTGCTGGGAACAGACGCGACTGCTATTTGCACTGTGTATGGCAATGGGAGCACAATAGTGACTCTTCTTAGCAGAAAACAACTCTTGCTCGTAAGACCAGAAACTGCATTGGATTCAACTCCGTTTAGAACTGGGAAACAAACGCTAGCTCGCCTTGCAAGAAACACACTCTGCTTTTGAGAAAACAGCACTCTTCTACTCTCCTGTGTTTCCTATAGGGCCAGAACAGTGAGCTTGCTCAGAACAAAAGAACTGTGCTTCCTACACACACGGGGCATATCTAGTTCAACTCTGCTTAGGAAACTGACCAGAACAGTAGCTTCTCTTCAGTCCAATACACTGTACTTGCTGGGAACAGACGCGAGTGCTATTTGCACTGTGTATGGCAATGGGAGCACAATAGTGACTCTTCTTAGCAGAAAACAACTCTTGCTCGTAGGACCACAAACTGCATGGGATTCAACTCCGTTTAGGACTGGGAAACAAACGCTAGCTCGCCTTGCAAGAAACACACTCTGCTTTTGAGAAAACAGCACTCTTCTACTCTCCTGTGTTTCCTATAGGGCCAGAACAGTGAGCTTGCTCAGAACAAAAGAACTGTGCTTCCTACACACACGGGGCATATCTAGTTCAACTCTGCTTAGGAAACTGACCAGAACAGTAACTTCTCTTCAGTCCAATACACTGTACTTGCTGGGAACAGACGCGAGTGCTATTTGCACTGTGTATGGCAATGGGAGCGCAATAGTGACTCTTCTTAGCAGAAAACAACTCTTGCTCGTAGGACCAGAAACTGCATGGGATTCTACTCCGTTTAGGACTGGGAAACAAACGCTAGCTCGCCTTGCAAGAAACACACTCTGCTTTTGAGAAAATTGCACTCTACTACTCTCCTGTGCTTCCTATAGGGCCAGAACAGTGAGCTTGCTCAGAACAAAAGAACTGTGCTTCCTACACACACGGGGCATATCTAGTTCAACTCTGCTTAGGAAACTGACCAGAACAGTAGCTTCTCTTCAGTCCAATACACTGTACTTGCTGGGAACAGACGCGAGTGCTATTTGCACTGTGTATGGCAATGGGAGCGCAATAGTGACTCTTCTTACCAGAAAACAACTCTTGCTCGTAGGACCAGAAACTGCATGGGATTCTACTCCGTTTAGGACTGGGAAACAAACGCTAGCTCGCCTTGCAAGAAACACACTCTGCTTTTGAGAAAACAGCACTCTTCTACTGTCCTGTGTTTCCTATAGGGCCAGAACAGTGAGCTTGCTCAGAACTAAAGAACTGTGCTTCCTACACACACGGGGCATATCTAGTTCAACTCTGCTTAGGAAACTGACCAGAACAGTAGCTTTTCTTCAGTCCAATACACTGTACTTTCTGGGAACAGACGCGAGTGCTATTTGCACTGTGTATGGCAATGGGAGCACAATAGTGACTCTTCTTAGCAGAAAACAACTCTTGCTCGTAGGACCAGAAACTGCATGGGATTCTACTCCGTTTAGGACTGGGAAACAAACGCTAGCTCGCCTTGCAAGAAACACACTCTGCTTTTGAGAAAACAGCACTCTACTACTCTCCTGTGGTTCCTATAGGGCCAGAACAGTGAGCTTGCTCAGAACAAAAGAACTGTGCTTCCTACACACACGGGGCATATCTAGTTCAACTCTGCTTAGGAAACTGACCAGAACAGTAGCTTCTCTTCAGTCCAATACACTGTACTTGCTGGGAACAGACGCGAGTGCTATTTGCACTGTGTATGGCAATGGGAGCGCAATAGTGACTCTTCTTAGCAGAAAACAACTCTTGCTCGTAGGACCAGAAACTGCATGGGATTCAACTCCGTTTAGGACTGGGAAACAAACGCTAGCTCGCCTTGCAAGAAACACACTCTGCTTTTGAGAAAACAGCACTCTTCTACTCTCCTGTGTTTCCTATAGGGCCAGAACAGTGAGCTTGCTCAGAACAAAAGAACTGTGCTTCCTACACACACGGGGCATATCTAGTTCAACTCTGCTTAGGAAACTGACCAGAACAGTAGCTTCTCTTCAGTCCAATACACTGTACTTGCTGGGAACAGACGCGAGTGCTGTTTGCACTGTGTATGGCAATGGGAGCGCAATAGTGACTCTTCTTAGCAGAAAACAACTCTTGCTCGTAGGACCAGAAACTGCATGGGATTCAACTCCGTTTAGGACTGGGAAACAAACGCTAGCTCGCCTTGCAAGAAACACACTCTGCTTTTGAGAAAATAGCACTCTTCTACTCTCCTGTGTTTCCTATAGGGCCAGAATAGTGAGCTTGCTCAGAACAAAAGAACTGTGCTTCCTACACACACGGGGCCTATCTAGTTCAACTCTGCTTAGGAAACTGACAAGAACAGTAGCTTCTCTTCAGTCCAGTACACTGTACTTGCTGGGAACAGACGCGAGTGCTATTTGCACTGTGTATGGCAATGGGAGCGCAATAGTGACTCTTCTTAGCAGAAAACAACTCTTGCTCGTAGGACCAGAATCTGCATGGGATTCTACTCCGTTTAGGACTGGGAAACAAACGCTAGCTCGCCTTGCAAGAAACACACTCTGCTTTTGAGAAAACAGCACTCTTCTACTCTCCTGTGTTTCCTATAGGGCCAGAACAGTGAGCTTGCTCAGAACAAAAAAACTGTGCTTCCTACACACACGGGGCATATCTAGTTCAACTCTGCTTAGGAAACTGACCAGAACAGTAGCTTCTCTTCAGTCCAATACACTGTACTTGCTGGGAACAGACGCGAGTGCTATTTGCACTGTGTATGGCAATGGGAGCGCAATAGTGACTCTTCTTAGCAGAAAACAACTCTTGCTCGTAGGACCAGAAACTGCATGGGATTCAACTCCGTTTAGGACTGGGAAACAAACGCTAGCTCGCCTTGCAAGAAACACACTCTGCTTTTGAGAAAACAGCACTCTTCTACTCTCCTGTGTTTCCTATAGGGCCAGAACAGTGAGCTTGCTCAGAACAAAAGAACTGTGCTTCCTACACACACGGGGCATATCTAGTTCAACTCTGCTTAGGAAACTGACAAGAACAGTAGCTTCTCTTCAGTCCAATACACTGTACTTGCTGGGAACAGACGCGAGTGCTATTTGCACTGTGTATGGCAATGGGAGCGCAATAGTGACTCTTCTTAGCAGAAAACAACTTTTGCTCGTAGGACCAGAATCTGCATGGGATTCTACTCCGTTTAGGACTGGGAAACAAACGCTAGCTTGCCTTGCAAGAAACACACTCTGCTTTTGAGAAAACAGCACTCTTCTACTCTCCTGTGTTTCCTATAGGGCCAGAACAGTGAGCTTGCTCAGAACAAAAGAACTGTGCTTCCTACACACACGGGGCATATCTAGTTCAACTCTGCTTAGGAAACTGACCAGAACAGTAGCTTCTCTTCAGTCCAATACACTGTACTTGCTGGGAACAGACGCGAGTGCTATTTGCACTGTGTATGGCAATGGGAGCACAATAGTGACTCTTCTTAGCAGAAAACAACTCTTGCTCGTAGGACCAGAAACTGCATGGGATTCTACTCCGTTTAGGACTGGGAAACAAACGCTAGCTCGCCTTGCAAGAAACACACTCTGCTTTTGAGAAAACAGCACTCTTCTACTCTCCTGTGTTTCCTATAGGGCCAGAACAGTGAGCTTGCTCAGAACAAAAGAACTGTGCTTCCTACACACACGGGGCATATCTAGTTCAACTCTGCTTAGGAAACTGACCAGAACAGTAGCTTCTCTTCAGTCCAGTACACTGTACTTGCTGGGAACAGACGCGAGTGCTATTTGCACTGTGTATGGCAATGGGAGCGCAATAGTGACTCTTCTTAGCAGAAAACAACTCTTGCTCGTAGGACCAGAATCTGCATGGGATTCTACTCCGTTTAGGACTGGGAAACAAACGCTAGCTCGCCTTGCAAGAAACACACTCTGCTTTTGAGAAAACAGCACTCTTCTACTCTCCTGTGTTTCCTATAGGGCCAGAACAGTGAGCTTGCTCAGAACAAAAAAACTGTGCTTCCTACACACACGGGGCATATCTAGTTCAACTCTGCTTAGGAAACTGACCAGAACAGTAGCTTCTCTTCAGTCCAATACACTGTACTTGCTGGGAACAGACGCGAGTGCTATTTGCACTGTGTATGGCAATGGGAGCGCAATAGTGACTCTTCTTAGCAGAAAACAACTCTTGCTCGTAGGACCAGAAACTGCATGGGATTCAACTCCGTTTAGGACTGGGAAACAAACGCTAGCTCGCCTTGCAAGAAACACACTCTGCTTTTGAGAAAACAGCACTCTTCTACTCTCCTGTGTTTCCTATAGGGCCAGAACAGTGAGCTTGCTCAGAACAAAAGAACTGTGCTTCCTACACACACGGGGCATATCTAGTTCAACTCTGCTTAGGAAACTGACAAGAACAGTAGCTTCTCTTCAGTCCAATACACTGTACTTGCTGGGAACAGACGCGAGTGCTATTTGCACTGTGTATGGCAATGGGAGCACAGTAGTGACTCTTCTTAGCAGAAAACAACTCTTGCTCGTAGGACCAGAAACTGCATGGGATTCAACTCCGTTTAGGACTGGGAAACAAACGCTAGCTCGCCTTGCAAGAAACACACTCTGCTTTTGAGAAAACAGCACTCTTCTACTCTCCTGTGTTTCCTATAGGGCCAGAACAGTGAGCTTGCTCAGAACAAAAGAACTGTACTTCCTACACACACGGAGCATATCTAGTTCAACTCTGCTTAGGAAACTGACAAGAACAGTAGCTTCTCTTCAGTCCAATACACTGTACTTGCTGGGAACAGACGCGAGTGCTATTTGCACTGTGTATGGCAATGGGAGCGCAATAGTGACTCTTCTTAGCAGAAAACAACTCTTGCTCGTAGGACCAGAAACTGCATGGGATTCAACTCCGTTTAGGACTGGGAAACAAACGCTAGCTCGCCTTGCAAGAAACACACTCTGCTTTTGAGAAAACAGCACTCTTCTACTCTCCTGTGTTTCCTATAGGGCCAGAACAGTGAGCTTGCTCAGAACAAAAGAACTGTGCTTCCTACACACACGGGGCATATCTAGTTCAACTCTGCTTAGGAAACTGACCAGAACAGTAGCTTCTCTTCAGTCCAATACACTGTACTTGCTGGGAACAGACGCGAGTGCTATTTGCACTGTGTATGGCAATGGGAGCGCAATAGTGACTCTTCTTAGCAGAAAACAACTCTTGCTCGTAGGACCAGAAACTGCATGGGATTCAACTCCGTTTAGGACTGGGAAACAAACGCTAGCTCGCCTTGCAAGAAACACACTCTGCTTTTGAGAAAACAGCACTCTTCTACTCTCCTGTGTTTCCTATAGGGCCAGAACAGTGAGCTTGCTCAGAACAAAAGAACTGTGCTTCCTACACACGCGGGGCATATCTAGTTCAACTCTGCTTAGGAAACTGACCAGAACAGTAGCTTCTCTTCAGTCCAATACACTGTACTTGCTGGGAACAGACGCGAGTGCTATTTGCACTGTGTATGGCAATGGGAGCGCAATGGTGACTCTTCTAAGCAGAAAACAACTCTTGCTCGTAGGACCACAAACTGCATGGGATTCAACTCCGTTTAGGACTGGGAAACAAACGCTAGCTCGCCTTGCAAGAAACACACTCTGCTTTTGAGAAAACAGCACTCTTCTACTCTCCTGTGTTTCCTATAGGGCCAGAACAGTGAGCTTGCTCAGAACAAAAAAACTGTGCTTCCTACACACACGGGGCATATCTAGTTCAACTCTGCTTAGGAAACTGACAAGAACAGTAGCTTCTCTTCAGTCCAATACACTGTACTTGCTGGGAACAGACGCGAGTGCTATTTGCACTGTGTATGGCAATGGGAGCGCAATAGTGACTCTTCTTAGCAGAAAACAACTCTTGCTCGTAGGACCAGAAACTGCATGGGATTCAACTCCGTTTAGGACTGGGAAACAAACGCTAGCTCGCCTTGCAAGAAACACACTCTGCTTTTGAGAAAACAGCACTCTTCTACTCTCCTGTGTTTCCTATAGGGCCAGAACAGTGAGCTTGCTCAGAACAAAAGAACTGTGCTTCCTACACACACGGGGCATATCTAGTTCAACTCTGCTTAGGAAACTGACCAGAACAGTAGCTTCTCTTCAGTCCAATACACTGTACTTGCTGGGAACAGACGCGAGTGCTATTTGCACTGTGTATGGCAATGGGAGCGCAATAGTGACTCTTCTTAGCAGAAAACAACTCTTGCTCGTAGGACCAGAAACTGCATGGGATTCAACTCCGTTTAGGACTGGGAAACAAACGCTAGCTCGCCTTGCAAGAAACACACTCTGCTTTTGAGAAAACAGCACTCTTCTACTCTCCTGTGTTTCCTATAGGGCCAGAACAGTGAGCTTGCTCAGAACAAAAGAACTGTGCTTCCTACACACACGGGGCATATCTAGTTCAACTCTGCTTAGGAAACTGACCAGAACAGTAGCTTCTCTTCAGTCCAATACACTGTACTTGCTGGGAACAGACGCGAGTGCTATTTGCACTGTGTATGGCAATGGGAGCGCAATAGTGACTCTTCTTAGCAGAAAACAACTCTTGCTCGTAGGACCAGAAACTGCATGGGATTCAACTCCGTTTAGGATTGGGAAACAAACGCTAGCTCGCCTTGCATAAACACACTCTGCTTTTGAGAAAACAGCACTCTTCTACTCTCCTGTGTTTCCTATAGGGCCAGAACAGTGAGCTTGCTCAGAACAAAAGAACTGTGCTTCCTACACACACGGGGCATATCTAGTTCAACTCTGCTTAGGAAACTGACCAGAACAGTAGCTTCTCTTCAGTCCAATACACTGTACTTGCTGGGAACAGACGCGAGTGCTATTTGCACTGTGTATGGCAATGGGAGCGCAATAGTGACTCTTCTTAGCAGAAAACAACTCTTGCTCGTAGGACCAGAAACTGCATGGGATTCAACTCCGTTTAGGACTGGGAAACAAACGCTAGCTCGCCTTGCAAGAAACACACTCTGCTTTTGAGAAAACAGCACTCTTCTACTCTCCTGTGTTTCCTATAGGGCCAGAACAGTGAGCTTGCTCAGAACAAAAGAACTGTGCTTCCTACACACACGGGGCCTATCTAGTTCAACTCTGCTTAGGAAACTGACAAGAACAGTAGCTTCTCTTCAGTCCAATACACTGTACTTGCTGGGAACAGACGCGAGTGCTATTTGCACTGTGTATGGCAATGGGAGCGCAATAGTGACTCTTCTTAGCAGAAAACAACTCTTGCTCGTAGGACCAGAAACTGCATGGGATTCAACTCCGTTTAGGACTGGGAAACAAACGCTAGCTCGCCTTGCAAGAAACACACTCTGCTTTTGAGAAAACAGCACTCTTCTACTCTCCTGTGTTTCCTATAGGGCCAGAACAGTGAGCTTGCTCAGAACAAAAGAACTGTGCTTCCTACACACACGGGGCATATCTAGTTCAACTCTGCTTAGGAAACTGACCAGAACAGTAGCTTCTCTTCAGTCCAATACACTGTACTTGCTGGGAACAGACGCGAGTGCTATTTGCACTGTGTATGGCAATGGGAGCGCAATAGTGACTCTTCTTAGCAGAAAACAACTCTTGCTCGTAGGACCAGAAACTGCATGGGATTCAACTCCGTTTAGGACTGGGAAACAAACGCTAGCTCGCCTTGCAAGAAACACACTCTGCTTTTGAGAAAACAGCACTCTTCTACTCTCCTGTGTTTCCTATAGGGCCAGAACAGTGAGCTTGCTCAGAACAAAAGAACTGTGCTTCCTACACACACGGGGCATATCTAGTTCAACTCTGCTTAGGAAACTGACAAGAACAGTAGCTTCTCTTCAGTCCAATACACTGTACTTGCTGGGAACAGACGCGAGTGCTATTTGCACTGTGTATGGCAATGGGAGCGCAATAGTGACTCTTCTTAGCAGAAAACAACTTTTGCTCGTAGGACCAGAATCTGCATGGGATTCTACTCCGTTTAGGACTGGGAAACAAACGCTAGCTCGCCTTGCAAGAAACACACTCTGCTTTTGAGAAAACAGCACTCTTCTACTCTCCTGTGTTTCCTATAGGGCCAGAACAGTGAGCTTGCTCAGAACAAAAAAACTGTGCTTCCTACACACACGGGGCATATCTAGTTCAACTCTGCTTAGGAAACTGACCAGAACAGTAGCTTCTCTTCAGTCCAATACACTATACTTGCTGGGAACAGACGCGAGTGCTATTTGCACTGTGTATGGCAATGGGAGCGCAATAGTGACTCTTCTTAGCAGAAAACAACTCTTGCTCGTAGGACCAGAAACTGCATGGGATTCAACTCCGTTTAGGACTGGGAAACAAACGCTAGCTCGCCTTGCAAGAAACACACTCTGCTTTTGAGAAAACAGCACTCTTCTACTCTCCTGTGTTTCCTATAGGGCCAGAACAGTGAGCTTGCTCAGAACAAAAGAACTGTGCTTCCTACACACACGGGGCATATCTAGTTCAACTCTGCTTAGGAAACTGACCAGAACAGTAGCTTTGCTTCAGTCCAATACACTGTACTTGCTGGGAACAGACGCGAGTGCTATTTGCACTGTGTATGGCAATGGGAGCGCAATAGTGACTCTTCTTAGCAGAAAACAACTCTTGCTCGTAGGACCACAAACTGCATGGGATTCAACTCCGTTTAGGACTGGGAAACAAACGCTAGCTCGCCTTGCAAGAAACACACTCTGCTTTTGAGAAAACAGCACTCTTCTACTCTCCTGTGTTTCCTATAGGGCCAGAACAGTGAGCTTGCTCAGAACAAAAGAACTGTGCTTCCTACACGCACGGGGCATATCTAGTTCAACTCTGCTTAGGAAACTGACCAGAACAGTAGCTTCTCTTCAGTCCAATACACTGTACTTGCTGGGAACAGACGCGAGTGCTATTTGCACTGTGTATGGCAATGGGAGCGCAATAGTGACTCTTCTTAGCAGAAAACAACTCTTGCTCGTAGGACCACAAACTGCATGGGATTCAACTCCGTTTAGGACTGGGAAACAAACGCTAGCTCGCCTTGCAAGAAACACACTCTGCTTTTGAGAAAACAGCACTCTTCTACTCTCCTGTGTTTCCTATAGGGCCAGAACAGTGAGCTTGCTCAGAACAAAAGAACTGTGCTTCCTACACACACGGGGCATATCTAGTTCAACTCTGCTTAGGAAACTGACCAGAACAGTAACTTCTCTTCAGTCCAATACACTGTACTTGCTGGGAACAGACGCGAGTGCTATTTGCACTGTGTATGGCAATGGGAGCGCAATAGTGACTCTTCTTAGCAGAAAACAACTCTTGCTCGTAGGACCACAAACTGCATGGGATTCAACTCCGTTTAGGACTGGGAAACAAACGCTAGCTCGCCTTGCAAGAAACACACTCTGCTTTTGAGAAAACAGCACTCTTCTACTCTCCTGTGTTTCCTATAGGGCCAGAACAGTGAGCTTGCTCAGAACAAAAGAACTGTGCTTCCTACACACACGGGGCATATCTAGTTCAACTCTGCTTAGGAAACTGACAAGAACAGTAGCTTCTCTTCAGTCCAATACACTGTACTTGCTGGGAACAGACGCGAGTGCTATTTGCACTGTGTATGGCAATGGGAGCGCAATAGTGACTCTTCTTAGCAGAAAACAACTCTTGCTCGTAGGACCAGAAACTGCATGGGATTCAACTCCGTATAGGATTGGGAAACAAACGCTAGCTCGCCTTGCATAAACACACTCTGCTTTTGAGAAAACAGCACTCTTCTACTCTCCTGTGTTTCCTATAGGGCCAGAACAGTGAGCTTGCTCAGAACCAAAGAACTGTGCTTCCTACACACACGGGGCATATCTAGTTCAACTCTGCTTAGGAAACTGACCAGAACAGTAGCTTCTCTTCAGTCCAATACACTGTACTTGCTGGGAACAGACGCGAGTGCTATTTGCACTGTGTATGGCAATGGGAGCGCAATAGTGACTCTTCTTAGCAGAAAACAACTCTTGCTCGTAGGACCAGAAACTGCATGGGATTCAACTCCGTTTAGGACTGGGAAACAAACGCTAGCTCGCCTTGCAAGAAACACACTCTGCTTTTGAGAAAACAGCACTCTTCTACTCTCCTGTGTTTCCTATAGGGCCAGAACAGTGAGCTTGCTCAGAACAAAAGAACTGTGCTTCCTACACACACGGGGCATATCTAGTTCAACTCTGCTTAGGAAACTGACCAGAACAGTAGCTTCTCTTCAGTCCAATACACTGTACTTGCTGGGAACAGACGCGAGTGCTATTTGCACTGTGTATGGCAATGGGAGCGCAATAGTGACTCTTCTTAGCAGAAAACAACTTTTGCTCGTAGGACCAGAATCTGCATGGGATTCTACTCCGTTTAGGACTGGGAAACAAACGCTAGCTCGCCTTGCAAGAAACACACTCTGCTTTTGAGAAAACAGCACTCTTCTACTCTCCTGTGTTTCCTATAGGGCCAGAACAGTGAGCTTGCTCAGAACAAAAAAACTGTGCTTCCTACACACACGGGGCATATCTAGTTCAACTCTGCTTAGGAAACTGACCAGAACAGTAGCTTCTCTTCAGTCCAATACACTATACTTGCTGGGAACAGACGCGAGTGCTATTTGCACTGTGTATGGCAATGGGAGCGCAATAGTGACTCTTCTTAGCAGAAAACAACTCTTGCTCGTAGGACCAGAAACTGCATGGGATTCAACTCCGTTTAGGACTGGGAAACAAACGCTAGCTCGCCTTGCAAGAAACACACTCTGCTTTTGAGAAAACAGCACTCTTCTACTCTCCTGTGTTTCCTATAGGGCCAGAACAGTGAGCTTGCTCAGAACAAAAGAACTGTGCTTCCTACACACACGGGGCATATCTAGTTCAACTCTGCTTAGGAAACTGACCAGAACAGTAGCTTCGCTTCAGTCCAATACACTGTACTTGCTGGGAACAGACGCGAGTGCTATTTGCACTGTGTATGGCAATGGGAGCGCAATAGTGACTCTTCTTAGCAGAAAACAACTCTTGCTCGTAGGACCACAAACTGCATGGGATTCAACTCCGTTTAGGACTGGGAAACAAACGCTAGCTCGCCTTGCAAGAAACACACTCTGCTTTTGAGAAAACAGCACTCTTCTACTCTCCTGTGTTTCCTATAGGGCCAGAACAGTGAGCTTGCTCAGAACAAAAGAACTGTGCTTCCTACACGCACGGGGCATATCTAGTTCAACTCTGCTTAGGAAACTGACCAGAACAGTAGCTTCTCTTCAGTCCAATACACTGTACTTGCTGGGAACAGACGCGAGTGCTATTTGCACTGTGTATGGCAATGGGAGCGCAATAGTGACTCTTCTTAGCAGAAAACAACTCTTGCTCGTAGGACCACAAACTGCATGGGATTCAACTCCGTTTAGGACTGGGAAACAAACGCTAGCTCGCCTTGCAAGAAACACACTCTGCTTTTGAGAAAACAGCACTCTTCTACTCTCCTGTGTTTCCTATAGGGCCAGAACAGTGAGCTTGCTCAGAACAAAAGAACTGTGCTTCCTACACACACGGGGCATATCTAGTTCAACTCTGCTTAGGAAACTGACCAGAACAGTAACTTCTCTTCAGTCCAATACACTGTACTTGCTGGGAACAGACGCGAGTGCTATTTGCACTGTGTATGGCAATGGGAGCGCAATAGTGACTCTTCTTAGCAGAAAACAACTCTTGCTCGTAGGACCACAAACTGCATGGGATTCAACTCCGTTTAGGACTGGGAAACAAACGCTAGCTCGCCTTGCAAGAAACACACTCTGCTTTTGAGAAAACAGCACTCTTCTACTCTCCTGTGTTTCCTATAGGGCCAGAACAGTGAGCTTGCTCAGAACAAAAGAACTGTGCTTCCTACACACACGGGGCATATCTAGTTCAACTCTGCTTAGGAAACTGACAAGAACAGTAGCTTCTCTTCAGTCCAATACACTGTACTTGCTGGGAACAGACGCGAGTGCTATTTGCACTGTGTATGGCAATGGGAGCGCAATAGTGACTCTTCTTAGCAGAAAACAACTCTTGCTCGTAGGACCAGAAACTGCATGGGATTCAACTCCGTATAGGATTGGGAAACAAACGCTAGCTCGCCTTGCATAAACACACTCTGCTTTTGAGAAAACAGCACTCTTCTACTCTCCTGTGTTTCCTATAGGGCCAGAACAGTGAGCTTGCTCAGAACCAAAGAACTGTGCTTCCTACACACACGGGGCATATCTAGTTCAACTCTGCTTAGGAAACTGACCAGAACAGTAGCTTCTCTTCAGTCCAATACACTGTACTTGCTGGGAACAGACGCGAGTGCTATTTGCACTGTGTATGGCAATGGGAGCGCAATAGTGACTCTTCTTAGCAGAAAACAACTCTTGCTCGTAGGACCAGAAACTGCATGGGATTCAACTCCGTTTAGGACTGGGAAACAAACGCTAGCTCGCCTTGCAAGAAACACACTCTGCTTTTGAGAAAACAGCACTCTTCTACTCTCCTGTGTTTCCTATAGGGCCAGAACAGTGAGCTTGCTCAGAACAAAAGAACTGTGCTTCCTACACACACGGGGCATATCTAGTTCAACTCTGCTTAGGAAACTGACCAGAACAGTAGCTTCTCTTCAGTCCAATACACTGTACTTGCTGGGAACAGACGCGAGTGCTATTTGCACTGTGTATGGCAATGGGAGCGCAATAGTGACTCTTCTTAGCAGAAAACAACTCTTGCTCGTAGGACCAGAAACTGCATGGGATTCAACTCCGTTTAGGACTGGGAAACAAACGCTAGCTCGCCTTGCAAAGAAACACACTCTGCTTTTGAGAAAACAGCACTCTTCTACTCTCCTGTGTTTCCTATAGGGCCAGAACAGTGAGCTTGCTCAGAACAAAAGAACTGTGCTTCCTACACACACGGGGCATATCTAGTTCAACTCTGCTTAGGAAACTGACCAGAACAGTAGCTTCTCTTCAGTCCAATACACTGTACTTGCTGGGAACAGACGCGAGTGCTATTTGCACTGTGTATGGCAATGGGAGCGCAATAGTTACTCTTCTAAGCAGAAAACAACTCTTGCTCGTAGGACCACAAACTGCATGGGATTCAACTCCGTTTAGGACTGGGAAACAAACGCTAGCTCGCCTTGCAAGAAACACACTCTGCTTTTGAGAAAACAGCACTCTTCTACTCTCCTGTGTTTCCTATAGGGCCAGAACAGTGAGCTTGCTCAGAACAAAAGAACTGTGCTTCCTACACGCACGGGGCATATCTAGTTCAACTCTGCTTAGGAAACTGACAAGAACAGTAGCTTCTCTTCAGTCCAATACACTGTACTTGCTGGGAACAGACGCGAGTGCTATTTGCACTGTGTATGGCAATGGGAGCGCAATAGTGACTCTTCTTAGCAGAAAACAACTCTTGCTCGTAGGACCAGAAACTGCATGGGATTCAACTCCGTTTAGGACTGGGAAACAAACGCTAGCTCGCCTTGCAAGAAACACACTCTGCTTTTGAGAAAACAGCACTCTTCTACTCTCCTGTGTTTCCTATAGGGCCAGAACAGTGAGCTTGCTCAGAACAAAAGAACTGTGCTTCCTACACACACGGGGCATATCTAGTTCAACTCTGCTTAGGAAACTGACCAGAACAGTAGCTTCTCTTCAGTCCAATACACTGTACTTGCTGGGAACAGACGCGAGTGCTATTTGCACTGTGTATGGCAATGGGAGCGCAATAGTGACTCTTCTTAGCAGAAAACAACTCTTGCTCGTAGGACCAGAAACTGCATGGGATTCAACTCCGTTTAGGATTGGGAAACAAACGCTAGCTCGCCTTGCATAAACACACTCTGCTTTTGAGAAAACAGCACTCTTCTACTCTCCTGTGTTTCCTATAGGGCCAGAACAGTGAGCTTGCTCAGAACCAAAGAACTGTGCTTCCTACACACACGGGGCATATCTAGTTCAACTCTGCTTAGGAAACTGACAAGAACAGTAGCTTCTCTTCAGTCCAATACACTGTACTTGCTGGGAACAGACGCGAGTGCTATTTGCACTGTGTATGGCAATGGGAGCGCAATAGTGACTCTTCTTAGCAGAAAACAACTCTTGCTCGTAGGACCAGAAACTGCATGGGATTCAACTCCGTTTAGGACTGGGAAACAAACGCTAGCTCGCCTTGCAAGAAACACACTCTGCTTTTGAGAAAACAGCACTCTTCTACTCTCCTGTGTTTCCTATAGGGCCAGAACAGTGAGCTTCCTCAGAACAAAAGAACTGTGCTTCCTACACACACGGGGCATATCTAGTTCAACTCTGCTTAGGAAACTGACAAGAACAGTAGCTTCTCTTCAGTCCAATACACTGTACTTGCTGGGAACAGACGCGAGTGCTATTTGCACTGTGTATGGCAATGGGAGCGCAATAGTGACTCTTCTTAGCAGAAAACAACTCTTGCTCGTAGGACCAGAAACTGCATGGGATTCAACTCCGTTTAGGATTGGGAAACAAACGCTAGCTCGCCTTGCATAAACACACTATGCTTTTGAGAAAACAGCACTCTTCTACTCTCCTGTGTTTCCTATAGGGCCAGAACAGTGAGCTTGCTCAGAACAAAAGAACTGTGCTCCTACACACACGGGGCATATCTAGTTCAACTCTGCTTAGGAAATTGACCAGAACAGTAGCTTCTCTTCAGTCCAATACACTGTACTTGCTGGGAACAGACGCGAGTGCTATTTGCACTGTGTATGGCAATGGGAGCGCAATAGTGACTCTTCTTAGCAGAAAACAACTCTTGCTCGTAGGACCAGAAACTGCATGGGATTCAACTCCGTTTAGGACTGGGAAACAAACGCTAGCTCGCCTTGCAAGAAACACACTCTGCTTTTGAGAAAACAGCACTCTTCTACTCTCCTGTGTTTCCTATAGGGCCAGAACAGTGAGCTTGCTCAGAACCAAAGAACTGTGCTTCCTACACACACGGGGCATATCTAGTTCAACTCTGCTTAGGAAACTGACCAGAACAGTAGATTCTCTTCAGTCCAATACAATGTACTTGCTGGGAACAGACGCGAGTGCTATTTGCACTGTGTATGGCAATGGGAGCGCAATAGTGACTCTTCTTAGCAGAAAACAACTCTTGCTCGTAGGACCACAAACTGCATGGGATTCAACTCCGTTTAGGACTGGGAAACAAACGCTAGCTCGCCTTGCAAGAAACACACTCTGCTTTTGAGAAAACAGCACTCTTCTACTCTCCTGTGTTTCCTATAGGGCCAGAACAGTGAGCTTGCTCAGAACCAAAGAACTGTGCTTCCTACACACACGGGGCATATCTAGTTCAACTCTGCTTAGGAAACTGACCAGAACAGTAGCTTCTCTTCATTCCAATACACTGTACTTGCTGGGAACAGACGCGAGTGCTATTTGCACTGTGTATGGCAATGGGAGCGCAATAGTGACTCTTCTTAGCAGAAAACAACTCTTGCTCGTAGGACCAGAATCTGCATGGGATTCTACTCCGTTTAGGACTGGGAAACAAACTCTAGCTCGCCTTGCAAGAAACACACTCTGCTTTTGAGAAAACAGCACTCTTCTACTCTCCTGTGTTTCCTATAGGGCCAGAACAGTGAGCTTGCTCAGAACAAAAGAACTGTGCTTCCTACACACACGGGGCATATCTAGTTCAACTCTGCTTAGGAAACTGACCAGAACAGTAGCTTCTCTTCAGTCCAATACACTGTACTTGCTGGGAACAGACGGGAGTGCTATTTGCACTGTGTATGGCAATGGGAGGGCAATAGTGTCTCTTCTTAGCAGAAAACAACTCTTGCTCGTAGGACCACAAACTGCATGGGATTCAACTCCGTTTAGGACTGGGAAACAAACGCTAGCTCGCCTTGCAAGAAACACACTCTGCTTTTGAGAAAACAGCACTCTTCTACTCTCCTGTGTTTCCTATAGGGCCAGAACAGTGAGCTTGCTCAGAACCAAAGAACTGTGCTTCCTACACACACGGGGCATATCTAGTTCAACTCTGCTTAGGAAACTGACCAGAACAGTAGCTTCTCTTCAGTCCAATACAATGTACTTGCTGGGAACAGACGCGAGTGCTATTTGCACTGTGTATGGCAATGGGAGCGCAATAGTGACTCTTCTTAGCAGAAAACAACTCTTGCTCGTAGGACCACAAACTGCATGGGATTCAACTCCGTTTAGGACTGGGAAACAAACGCTAGCTCGCCTTGCAAGAAACACACTCTGCTTTTGAGAAAACAGCACTCTTCTACTCTCCTGTGTTTCCTATAGGGCCAGAACAGTGAGCTTGCTCAGAACAAAAGAACTGTGCTTCCTACACACACGGGGCATATCTAGTTCAACTCTGCTTAGGAAACTGACCAGAACAGTAGCTTCTCTTCAGTCCAATACAATGTACTTGCTGGGAACAAACGCGAGTGCTATTTGCACTGTGTATGGCAATGGGAGCGCAATAGTGACTCTTCTTAGCAGAAAACAACTCTTGCTCGTAGGACCAGAAACTTCATGGGATTCAACTCCGTTTAGGACTGGGAAACAAACGCTAGCTCGCCTTGCAAGAAACACACTCTGCTTTTGAGAAAACAGCACTCTTCTACTCTCCTGTGTTTCCTATAGGGCCAGAACAGTGAGCTTGCTCAGAACAAAAGAACTGTGCTTCCTACACACACGGGGCATATCTTGTTCAACTCTGCTTAGGAAACTGACCAGAACAGTAGCTTCTCTTCAGTCCAATACAATGTACTTGCTGGGAACAGACGCGAGTGCTATTTGCACTGTGTATGGCAATGGGAGCGCAATAGTGACTCTTCTTAGCAGAAAACAACTCTTGCTCGTAGGACCACAAACTGCATGGGATTCAACTCCGTTTAGGACTGGGAAACAAACGCTAGCTCGCCTTGCAAGAAACACACTCTGCTTTTGAGAAAAGAGCACTCTTCTACTCTCCTGTGTTTCCTATAGGGCCAGAACAGTGAGCTTGCTCAGAACCAAAGAACTGTGCTTCCTACACACACGGGGCATATCTAGTTCAACTCTGCTTAGGAAACTGACCAGAACAGTAGCTTCTCTTCATTCCAATACACTGTACTTGCTGGGAACAGACGCGAGTGCTATTTGCACTGTGTATGGCAATGGGAGCGCAATAGTGACTCTTCTTAGCAGAAAACAACTCTTGCTCGTAGGACCAGAATCTGCATGGGATTCTACTCCGTTTAGGACTGGGAAACAAACTCTAGCTCGCCTTGCAAGAAACACACTCTGCTTTTGAGAAAACAGCACTCTTCTACTCTCCTGTGTTTCCTATAGGGCCAGAACAGTGAGCTTGCTCAGAACAAAAGAACTGTGCTTCCTACACACACGGGGCATATCTAGTTCAACTCTGCTTAGGAAACTGACAAGAACAGTAGCTTCTCTTCAGTCCAATACACTGTACTTGCTGGGAACAGACGCGAGTGCTATTTGCACTGTGTATGGCAATGGGAGCGCAATAGTGACTCTTCTTAGCAGAAAACAACTCTTGCTCGTAGGACCAGAAACTGCATGGGATTCAACTCCGTTTAGGACTGGGAAACAAACGCTAGCTCGCCTTGCAAGAAACACACTCTGCTTTTGAGAAAACAGCACTCTTCTACTCTCCTGTGTTTCCTATAGGGCCAGAACAGTGAGCTTGCTCAGAACCAAGGAACTGTGCTTCCTACACACACGGGGCATATCTAGTTCAACTCTGCTTAGGAAACTGACCAGAACAGTAGCTTCTCTTCAGTCCAATACAATGTACTTGCTGGGAACAGACGCGAGTGCTATTTGCACTGTGTATGGCAATGGGAGCGCAATAGTGACTCTTCTTAGCAGAAAACAACTCTTGCTCGTAGGACCACAAACTGCATGGGATTCAACTCCGTTTAGGACTGGGAAACAAACGCTAGCTCGCCTTGCAAGAAACACACTCTGCTTTTGAGAAAACAGCACTCTTCTACTCTCCTGTGTTTCCTATAGGGCCAGAACAGTGAGCTTGCTCAGAACCAAAGAACTGTGCTTCCTACACACACGGGGCATATCTAGTTCAACTCTGCTTAGGAAACTGACCAGAACAGTAGCTTCTCTTCATTCCAATACACTGTACTTGCTGGGAACAGACGCGAGTGCTATTTGCACTGTGTATGGCAATGGGAGCGCAATAGTGACTCTTCTTAGCAGAAAACAACTCTTGCTCGTAGGACCAGAATCTGCATGGGATTCTACTCCGTTTAGGACTGGGAAACAAACTCTAGCTCGCCTTGCAAGAAACACACTCTGCTTTTGAGAAAACAGCACTCTTCTACTCTCCTGTGTTTCCTATAGGGCCAGAACAGTGAGCTTGCTCAGAACCAAAGAACTGTGCTTCCTACACACACGGGGCATATCTAGTTCAACTCTGCTTAGGAAACTGACCAGAACAGTAGCTTCTCTTCAGTCCAATACACTGTACTTGCTGGGAACAGACGGGAGTGCTATTTGCACTGTGTATGGCAATGGGAGGGCAATAGTGTCTCTTCTTAGCAGAAAACAACTCTTGCTCGTAGGACCACAAACTGCATGGGATTCAACTCCGTTTAGGACTGGGAAACAAACGCTAGCTCGCCTTGCAAGAAACACACTCTGCTTTTGAGAAAACAGCACTCTTCTACTCTCCTGTGTTTCCTATAGGGCCAGAACAGTGAGCTTGCTCAGAACCAAAGAACTGTGCTTCCTACACACACGGGGCATATCTAGTTCAACTCTGCTTAGGAAACTGACCAGAACAGTAGCTTCTCTTCAGTCCAATACACTGTACTTGCTGGGAACAGACGCGAGTGCTATTTGCACTGTGTATGGCAATGGGAGCGCAATAGTGACTCTTCTTAGCAGAAAACAACTCTTGCTCGTAGGACCAGAATCTGCATGGGATTCAACTCCGTTTAGGACTGGGAAACAAACGCTAGCTCGCCTTGCAAGAAACACACTCTGCTTTTGAGAAAACAGCACTGTTCTACTCTCCTGTGTTTCCTATAGGGCCAGAACAGTGAGCTTGCTCAGAACCAAGGAACTGTGCTTCCTACACACACGGGGCATATCTAGTTCAACTCTGCTTAGGAAACTGACCAGAACAGTAGCTTCTCTTCAGTCCAATACAATGTACTTGCTGGGAACAGACGCGAGTGCTATTTGCACTGTGTATGGCAATGGGAGCGCAATAGTGACTCTTCTTAGCAGAAAACAACTCTTGCTCGTAGGACCACAAACTGCATGGGATTCAACTCCGTTTAGGACTGGGAAACAAACGCTAGCTCGCCTTGCAAGAAACACACTCTGCTTTTGAGAAAACAGCACTCTTCTACTCTCCTGTGTTTCCTATAGGGCCAGAACAGTGAGCTTGCTCAGAACCAAAGAACTGTGCTTCCTACACACACGGGGCATATCTAGTTCAACTCTGCTTAGGAAACTGACCAGAACAGTAGCTTCTCTTCATTCCAATACACTGTACTTGCTGGGAACAGACGCGAGTGCTATTTGCACTGTGTATGGCAATGGGAGCGCAATAGTGACTCTTCTTAGCAGAAAACAACTCTTGCTCGTAGGACCAGAATCTGCATGGGATTCTACTCCGTTTAGGACTGGGAAACAAACTCTAGCTCGCCTTGCAAGAAACACACTCTGCTTTTGAGAAAACAGCACTCTTCTACTCTCCTGTGTTTCCTATAGGGCCAGAACAGTGAGCTTGCTCAGAACAAAAGAACTGTGCTTCCTACACACACGGGGCATATCTAGTTCAACTCTGCTTAGGAAACTGACCAGAACAGTAGCTTCTCTTCAGTCCAATACACTGTACTTGCTGGGAACAGACGCGAGTGCTATTTGCACTGTGTATGGCAATGGGAGCGCAATAGTGACTCTTCTTAGCAGAAAACAACTCTTGCTCGTAGGACCACAAACTGCATGGGATTCAACTCCGTTTAGGACTGGGAAACAAACGCTAGCTCGCCTTGCAAGAAACACACTCTGCTTTTGAGAAAACAGCACTCTTCTACTCTCCTGTGTTTCCTATAGGGCCAGAACAGTGAGCTTGCTCAGAACCAAAGAACTGTGCTTCCTACACACACGGGGCATATCTAGTTCAACTCTGCTTAGGAAACTGACCAGAACAGTAGCTTCTCTTCAGTCCAATACAATGTACTTGCTGGGAACAGACGCGAGTGCTATTTGCACTGTGTATGGCAATGGGAGCGCAATAGTGACTCTTCTTAGCAGAAAACAACTCTTGCTCGTAGGACCACAAACTGCATGGGATTCAACTCCGTTTAGGACTGGGAAACAAACGCTAGCTCGCCTTGCAAGAAACACACTCTGCTTTTGAGAAAACAGCACTCTTCTACTCTCCTGTGTTTCCTATAGGGCCAGAACAGTGAGCTTGCTCAGAACAAAAGAACTGTGCTTCCTACACACACGGGGCATATCTAGTTCAACTCTGCTTAGGAAACTGACCAGAACAGTAGCTTCTCTTCAGTCCAATACAATGTACTTGCTGGGAACAGACGCGAGTGCTATTTGCACTGTGTATGGCAATGGGAGCGCAATAGTGACTCTTCTTAGCAGAAAACAACTCTTGCTCGTAGGACCAGAAACTGCATGGGATTCAACTCCGTTTAGGACTGGGAAACAAACGCTAGCTCGCCTTGCAAGAAACACACTCTGCTTTTGAGAAAACAGCACTCTTCTACTCTCCTGTGTTTCCTATAGGGCCAGAACAGTGAGCTTGCTCAGAACCAAAGAACTGTGCTTCCTACACACACGGGGCATATGTAGTTCAACTCTGCTTAGGAAACTGACAAGAACAGTAGCTTCTCTTCAGTCCAATACACTGTACTTGCTGGGAACAGACGCGAGTGCTATTTGCACTGTGTATGGCAATGGGAGTGCAATAGTGACTCTTCTTAGCAGAAAACAACTCTTGCTCGTAGGACCACAAACTGCATGGGATTCAACTCCGTTTAGGACTGGGAAACAAACGCTAGCTCGCCTTGCAAGAAACACACTCTGCTTTTGAGAAAACAGCACTCTTCTACTGTCCTGTGTTTCCTATAGGGCCAGAACAGTGAGCTTGCTCAGAACCAAAGAACTGTGCTTCCTACACACACGGGGCATATCTAGTTCAACTCTGCTTAGGAAACTGACCAGAACAGTAGCTTCTCTTCATTCCAATACACTGTACTTGCTGGGAACAGACGCGAGTGCTATTTGCACTGTGTATGGCAATGGGAGCGCAATAGTGACTCTTCTTAGCAGAAAACAACTCTTGCTCGTAGGACCAGAATCTGCATGGGATTCTACTCCGTTTAGGACTGGGAAACAAACGCTAGCTCGCCTTGCAAGAAACACACTCTGCTTTTGAGAAAACAGCACTCTTCTACTCTCCTGTGTTTCCTATAGGGCCAGAACAGTGAGCTTGCTCAGAACAAAAGAACTGTGCTTCCTACACACACGGGGCATATCTAGTTCAACTCTGCTTAGGAAACTGACCAGAACAGTAGCTTCTCTTCATTCCAATACACTGTACTTGCTGGGAACAGACGCGAGTGCTATTTGCACTGTGTATGGCAATGGGAGCGCAATAGTGACTCTTCTTAGCAGAAAACAACTCTTGCTCGTAGGACCAGAATCTGCATGGGATTCTACTCCGTTTAGGACTGGGAAACAAACTCTAGCTCGCCTTGCAAGAAACACACTCTGCTTTTGAGAAAACAGCACTCTTCTACTCTCCTGTGTTTCCTATAGGGCCAGAACAGTGAGCTTGCTCAGAACAAAAGAACTGTGCTTCCTACACACACGGGGCATATCTAGTTCAACTCTGCTTAGGAAACTGACAAGAACAGTAGCTTCTCTTCAGTCCAATACAATGTACTTGCTGGGAACAGACGCGAGTGCTATTTGCACTGTGTATGGCAATGGGAGCGCAATAGTGACTCTTCTTAGCAGAAAACAACTCTTGCTCGTAGGACCAGAAACTGCATGGGATTCAACTCCGTTTAGGACTGGGAAACAAACGCTAGCTCGCCTTGCATAAACACACTATGCTTTTGAGAAAACAGCACTCTTCTACTCTCCTGTGTTTCCTATAGGGCCAGAACAGTGAGCTTGCTCAGAACCAAAGAACTGTGCTTCCTACACACACGGGGCATATCTAGTTCAACTCTGCTTAGGAAACTGACCAGAACAGTAGCTTCTCTTCAGTCCAATACACTGTACTTGCTGGGAACAGACGCGAGTGCTATTTGCACTGTGTATGGCAATGGGAGCGCAATAGTGACTCTTCTTAGCAGAAAACAACTCTTGCTCGTAGGACCAGAATCTGCATGGGATTCAACTCCGTTTAGGACTGGGAAACAAACGCTAGCTCGCCTTGCAAGAAACACACTCTGCTTTTGAGAAAACAGCACTCTTCTACTCTCCTGTGTTTCCTATAGGGCCAGAACAGTGAGCTTGCTCAGAACAAAAGAACTGTGCTTCCTACACACACGGGGCATATCTAGTTCAACTCTGCTTAGGAAACTGACCAGAACAGTAGCTTCTCTTCAGTCCAATACACTGTACTTGCTGGGAACAGACGCGAGTGCTATTTGCACTGTGTATGGCAATGGGAGCGCAATAGTGACTCTTCTTAGCAGAAAACAACTCTTGCTCGTAGGACCAGAAACTGCATGGGATTCAACTCCGTTTAGGACTGGGAAACAAACGCTAGCTCGCCTTGCAAGAAACACACTCTGCTTTTGAGAAAACAGCACTCTTCTACTCTCCTGTGTTTCCTATAGGGCCAGAACAGTGAGCTTGCTCAGAACCAAGGAACTGTGCTTCCTACACACACGGGGCATATCTAGTTCAACTCTGCTTAGGAAACTGACCAGAACAGTAGCTTCTCTTCAGTCCAATACAATGTACTTGCTGGGAACAGACGCGAGTGCTATTTGCACTGTGTATGGCAATGGGAGCGCAATAGTGACTCTTCTTAGCAGAAAACAACTCTTGCTCGTAGGACCACAAACTGCATGGGATTCAACTCCGTTTAGGACTGGGAAACAAACGCTAGCTCGCCTTGCAAGAAACACACTCTGCTTTTGAGAAAACAGCACTCTTCTACTCTCCTGTGTTTCCTATAGGGCCAGAACAGTGAGCTTGCTCAGAACCAAAGAACTGTGCTTCCTACACACACGGGGCATATCTAGTTCAACTCTGCTTAGGAAACTGACCAGAACAGTAGCTTCTCTTCATTCCAATACACTGTACTTGCTGGGAACAGACGCGAGTGCTATTTGCACTGTGTATGGCAATGGGAGCGCAATAGTGACTCTTCTTAGCAGAAAACAACTCTTGCTCGTAGGACCAGAATCTGCATGGGATTCTACTCCGTTTAGGACTGGGAAACAAACTCTAGCTCGCCTTGCAAGAAACACACTCTGCTTTTGAGAAAACAGCACTCTTCTACTCTCCTGTGTTTCCTATAGGGCCAGAACAGTGAGCTTGCTCAGAACAAAAGAACTGTGCTTCCTACACACACGGGGCATATCTAGTTCAACTCTGCTTAGGAAACTGACCAGAACAGTAGCTTCTCTTCAGTCCAATACACTGTACTTGCTGGGAACAGACGGGAGTGCTATTTGCACTGTGTATGGCAATGGGAGGGCAATAGTGTCTCTTCTTAGCAGAAAACAACTCTTGCTCGTAGGACCACAAACTGCATGGGATTCAACTCCGTTTAGGACTGGGAAACAAACGCTAGCTCGCCTTGCAAGAAACACACTCTGCTTTTGAGAAAACAGCACTCTTCTACTCTCCTGTGTTTCCTATAGGGCCAGAACAGTGAGCTTGCTCAGAACCAAAGAACTGTGCTTCCTACACACACGGGGCATATCTAGTTCAACTCTGCTTAGGAAACTGACCAGAACAGTAGCTTCTCTTCAGTCCAATACAATGTACTTGCTGGGAACAGACGCGAGTGCTATTTGCACTGTGTATGGCAATGGGAGCGCAATAGTGACTCTTCTTAGCAGAAAACAACTCTTGCTCGTAGGACCACAAACTGCATGGGATTCAACTCCGTTTAGGACTGGGAAACAAACGCTAGCTCGCCTTGCAAGAAACACACTCTGCTTTTGAGAAAACAGCACTCTTCTACTCTCCTGTGTTTCCTATAGGGCCAGAACAGTGAGCTTGCTCAGAACCAAAGAACTGTGCTTCCTACACACACGGGGCATATCTAGTTCAACTCTGCTTAGGAAACTGACCAGAACAGTAGCTTCTCTTCAGTCCAATACAATGTACTTGCTGGGAACAGACGCGAGTGCTATTTGCACTGTGTATGGCAATGGGAGCGCAATAGTGACTCTTCTTAGCAGAAAACAACTCTTGCTCGTAGGACCAGAAACTGCATGGGATTCAACTCCGTTTAGGACTGGGAAACAAACGCTAGCTCGCCTTGCAAGAAACACACTCTGCTTTTGAGAAAACAGCACTCTTCTACTCTCCTGTGTTTCCTATAGGGCCAGAACAGTGAGCTTGCTCAGAACAAAAGAACTGTGCTTCCTACACACACGGGGCATATCTAGTTCAACTCTGCTTAGGAAACTGACCAGAACAGTAGCTTCTCTTCAGTCCAATACACTGTACTTGCTGGGAACAGACGCGAGTGCTATTTGCACTGTGTATGGCAATGGGAGCGCAATAGTGACTCTTCTTAGCAGAAAACAACTCTTGCTCGTAGGACCAGAATCTGCATGGGATTCAACTCCGTTTAGGACTGGGAAACAAACGCTAGCTCGCCTTGCAAGAAACACACTCTGCTTTTGAGAAAACAGCACTGTTCTACTCTCCTGTGTTTCCTATAGGGCCAGAACAGTGAGCTTGCTCAGAACCAAGGAACTGTGCTTCCTACACACACGGGGCATATCTAGTTCAACTCTGCTTAGGAAACTGACCAGAACAGTAGCTTCTCTTCAGTCCAATACAATGTACTTGCTGGGAACAGACGCGAGTGCTATTTGCACTGTGTATGGCAATGGGAGCGCAATAGTGACTCTTCTTAGCAGAAAACAACTCTTGCTCGTAGGACCAGAAACTGCATGGGATTCAACTCCGTTTAGGACTGGGAAACAAACGCTAGCTCGCCTTGCAAGAAACACACTCTGCTTTTGAGAAAACAGCACTCTTCCACTCTCCTGTGTTTCCTATAGGGCCAGAACAGTGAGCTTGCTCAGAACCAAAGAACTGTGCTTCCTACACACACGGGGCATATCTAGTTCAACTCTGCTTAGGAAACTGACCAGAACAGTAGCTTCTCTTCATTCCAATACACTGTACTTGCTGGGAACAGACGCGAGTGCTATTTGCACTGTGTATGGCAATGGGAGCGCAATAGTGACTCTTCTTAGCAGAAAACAACTCTTGCTCGTAGGACCAGAATCTGCATGGGATTCTACTCCGTTTAGGACTGGGAAACAAACTCTAGCTCGCCTTGCAAGAAACACACTCTGCTTTTGAGAAAACAGCACTCTTCTACTCTCCTGTGTTTCCTATAGGGCCAGAACAGTGAGCTTGCTCAGAACAAAAGAACTGTGCTTCCTACACACACGGGGCATATCTAGTTCAACTCTGCTTAGGAAACTGACCAGAACAGTAGCTTCTCTTCAGTCCAATACACTGTACTTGCTGGGAACAGACGCGAGTGCTATTTGCACTGTGTATGGCAATGGGAGCGCAATAGTGACTCTTCTTAGCAGAAAACAACTCTTGCTCGTAGGACCACAAACTGCATGGGATTCAACTCCGTTTAGGACTGGGAAACAAACGCTAGCTCGCCTTGCAAGAAACACACTCTGCTTTTGAGAAAACAGCACTCTTCTACTCTCCTGTGTTTCCTATAGGGCCAGAACAGTGAGCTTGCTCAGAACCAAAGAACTGTGCTTCCTACACACACGGGGCATATCTAGTTCAACTCTGCTTAGGAAACTGACCAGAACAGTAGCTTCTCTTCAGTCCAATACAATGTACTTGCTGGGAACAGACGCGAGTGCTATTTGCACTGTGTATGGCAATGGGAGCGCAATAGTGACTCTTCTTAGCAGAAAACAACTCTTGCTCGTAGGACCACAAACTGCATGGGATTCAACTCCGTTTAGGACTGGGAAACAAACGCTAGCTCGCCTTGCAAGAAACACACTCTGCTTTTGAGAAAACAGCACTCTTCTACTCTCCTGTGTTTCCTATAGGGCCAGAACAGTGAGCTTGCTCAGAACAAAAGAACTGTGCTTCCTACACACACGGGGCATATCTAGTTCAACTCTGCTTAGGAAACTGACCAGAACAGTAGCTTCTCTTCAGTCCAATACAATGTACTTGCTGGGAACAGACGCGAGTGCTATTTGCACTGTGTATGGCAATGGGAGCGCAATAGTGACTCTTCTTAGCAGAAAACAACTCTTGCTCGTAGGACCAGAAACTGCATGGGATTCAACTCCGTTTAGGACTGGGAAACAAACGCTAGCTCGCCTTGCAAGAAACACACTCTGCTTTTGAGAAAACAGCACTCTTCTACTCTCCTGTGTTTCCTATAGGGCCAGAACAGTGAGCTTGCTCAGAACCAAAGAACTGTGCTTCCTACACACACGGGGCATATGTAGTTCAACTCTGCTTAGGAAACTGACAAGAACAGTAGCTTCTCTTCAGTCCAATACACTGTACTTGCTGGGAACAGACGCGAGTGCTATTTGCACTGTGTATGGCAATGGGAGCGCAATAGTGACTCTTCTTAGCAGAAAACAACTCTTGCTCGTAGGACCACAAACTGCATGGGATTCAACTCCGTTTAGGACTGGGAAACAAACGCTAGCTCGCCTTGCAAGAAACACACTCTGCTTTTGAGAAAACAGCACTCTTCTACTCTCCTGTGTTTCCTATAGGGCCAGAACAGTGAGCTTGCTCAGAACCAAAGAACTGTGCTTCCTACACACACGGGGCATATCTAGTTCAACTCTGCTTAGGAAACTGACCAGAACAGTAGCTTCTCTTCATTCCAATACACTGTACTTGCTGGGAACAGACGCGAGTGCTATTTGCACTGTGTATGGCAATGGGAGCGCAATAGTGACTCTTCTTAGCAGAAAACAACTCTTGCTCGTAGGACCAGAATCTGCATGGGATTCTACTCCGTTTAGGACTGGGAAACAAACGCTAGCTCGCCTTGCAAGAAACACACTCTGCTTTTGAGAAAACAGCACTCTTCTACTCTCCTGTGTTTCCTATAGGGCCAGAACAGTGAGCTTGCTCAGAACAAAAGAACTGTGCTTCCTACACACACGGGGCATATCTAGTTCAACTCTGCTTAGGAAACTGACAAGAACAGTAGCTTCTCTTCAGTCCAATACACTGTACTTGCTGGGAACAGACGCGAGTGCTATTTGCACTGTGTATGGCAATGGGAGCGCAATAGTGACTCTTCTTAGCAGAAAACAACTCTTGCTCGTAGGACCAGAAACTGCATGGGATTCAACTCCGTTTAGGATTGGGAAACAAACGCTAGCTCGCCTTGCATAAACACACTATGCTTTTGAGAAAACAGCACTCTTCTACTCTCCTGTGTTTCCTATAGGGCCAGAACAGTGAGCTTGCTCAGAACCAAAGAACTGTGCTTCCTACACACACGGGGCATATCTAGTTCAACTCTGCTTAGGAAACTGACCAGAACAGTAGCTTCTCTTCAGTCCAATACACTGTACTTGCTGGGAACAGACGCGAGTGCTATTTGCACTGTGTATGGCAATGGGAGCGCAATAGTGACTCTTCTTAGCAGAAAACAACTCTTGCTCGTAGGACCAGAAACTGCATGGGATTCAACTCCGTTTAGGACTGGGAAACAAACGCTAGCTCGCCTTGCAAGAAACACACTCTGCTTTTGAGAAAACAGCACTCTTCTACTCTCCTGTGTTTCCTATAGGGCCAGAACAGTGAGCTTGCTCAGAACAAAAGAACTGTGCTTCCTACACACACGGGGCATATCTAGTTCAACTCTGCTTAGGAAACTGACCAGAACAGTAGCTTCTCTTCAGTCCAATACACTGTACTTGCTGGGAACAGACGCGAGTGCTATTTGCACTGTGTATGGCAATGGGAGCGCAATAGTGACTCTTCTTAGCAGAAAACAACTCTTGCTCGTAGGACCAGAAACTGCATGGGATTCAACTCCGTTTAGGACTGGGAAACAAACGCTAGCTCGCCTTGCAAGAAACACACTCTGCTTTTGAGAAAACAGCACTCTTCTACTCTCCTGTGTTTCCTATAGGGCCAGAACAGTGAGCTTGCTCAGAACCAAGGAACTGTGCTTCCTACACACACGGGGCATATCTAGTTCAACTCTGCTTAGGAAACTGACCAGAACAGTAGCTTCTCTTCAGTCCAATACAATGTACTTGCTGGGAACAGACGCGAGTGCTATTTGCACTGTGTATGGCAATGGGAGCGCAATAGTGACTCTTCTTAGCAGAAAACAACTCTTGCTCGTAGGACCAGAATCTGCATGGGATTCAACTCCGTTTAGGACTGGGAAACAAACGCTAGCTCGCCTTGCAAGAAACACACTCTGCTTTTGAGAAAACAGCACTGTTCTACTCTCCTGTGTTTCCTATAGGGCCAGAACAGTGAGCTTGCTCAGAACCAAGGAACTGTGCTTCCTACACACACGGGGCATATCTAGTTCAACTCTGCTTAGGAAACTGACCAGAACAGTAGCTTCTCTTCAGTCCAATACAATGTACTTGCTGGGAACAGACGCGAGTGCTATTTGCACTGTGTATGGCAATGGGAGCGCAATAGTGACTCTTCTTAGCAGAAAACAACTCTTGCTCGTAGGACCACAAACTGCATGGGATTCAACTCCGTTTAGGACTGGGAAACAAACGCTAGCTCGCCTTGCAAGAAACACACTCTGCTTTTGAGAAAACAGCACTCTTCTACTCTCCTGTGTTTCCTATAGGGCCAGAACAGTGAGCTTGCTCAGAACCAAAGAACTGTGCTTCCTACACACACGGGGCATATCTAGTTCAACTCTGCTTAGGAAACTGACCAGAACAGTAGCTTCTCTTCATTCCAATACACTGTACTTGCTGGGAACAGACGCGAGTGCTATTTGCACTGTGTATGGCAATGGGAGCGCAATAGTGACTCTTCTTAGCAGAAAACAACTCTTGCTCGTAGGACCAGAATCTGCATGGGATTCTACTCCGTTTAGGACTGGGAAACAAACTCTAGCTCGCCTTGCAAGAAACACACTCTGCTTTTGAGAAAACAGCACTCTTCTACTCTCCTGTGTTTCCTATAGGGCCAGAACAGTGAGCTTGCTCAGAACAAAAGAACTGTGCTTCCTACACACACGGGGCATATCTAGTTCAACTCTGCTTAGGAAACTGACCAGAACAGTAGCTTCTCTTCAGTCCAATACACTGTACTTGCTGGGAACAGACGCGAGTGCTATTTGCACTGTGTATGGCAATGGGAGCGCAATAGTGACTCTTCTTAGCAGAAAACAACTCTTGCTCGTAGGACCACAAACTGCATGGGATTCAACTCCGTTTAGGACTGGGAAACAAACGCTAGCTCGCCTTGCAAGAAACACACTCTGCTTTTGAGAAAACAGCACTCTTCTACTCTCCTGTGTTT